>NW_008796041.1:5345516-5363246 GCF_000699145.1 Aptenodytes forsteri | reverse complement strand
GAGCAGCGCGGCCGGCACCGCCCTCCGCGGAGTCCCGTCCCCGGAGGGTCCCCGAAGCACTTCTGGGGGCACGGCTGGGAGTCCTCAGGCGTCTTCCCCGCCCCGACCGCATCTCTAACCTAGACGTTAATTTCAGATTCCTTTGGCAATTCGGAGGACAAATTCCCTCTCCCGTCCTTTATTTTACCCGTGTTCACGTATAGCAGTCTCTGCGGCAGCTATACATTCTCCGTACAAATGGACAAAGTAATCCAGGAAAATATTTCTTAGCTTGTTTGCTAAAGCAGTTAAAAGTTCAGTGACAATTTTGATTTTCTTTTCGATCTCTGGGTTGTTGTTTTTGTTTGCTTGTGTTTCTATAATTTTTATTTAATTAAATATAATTATGTAATTATATTTATATTTTTATATATTTAATTAGTCCAACAGGTGAAAATGAAAGAGCAGACCCAGTATTCATGTTGTCTTCACGTCCTTTGTATTTCAGGGTCACATCATCTTGAATGTATTAACTCATAATTTATATAAAACAGAAAAGTGCTCATCTCTATTTTGAAGGTGGCAAAAGGACCAAAGCTGAGATCCACAAATGAAGAATTGAGTTTTCACATTGCCCAGGCTCCAAGCCAGCACAGTATTTCAGTTGCAATCTGTAAAGCATGCAGTCACTCATCTACATTGTTTCTGGATTGGAGCTGGCACTTTGGAGCTGGTGGGAAGAGCTCCCAGTTGTCTTCTCCTATCCACCTACTTGCAGGTACACAGGATTCAGGGTTTGGATGCAAGTCCAAAATAGCAATTTCTAAAATGGTACTGCAGCTTGTAGACTCAAAGTCTCAAGAGTCCCTACAAACTCGCTTCTGTAGGTCTCCATAGGTTTTACAGTTTTGCCACATCAGTGGCAACGCGTCAGATACTCAGCACCTCTGCCTTCCTACAGGGATGTAGAGGCACCGATGGTCTCTGCTGCAAGGTGCGACAGGTAACTGCAGAGTCATGGGCATGTGGCACAGAGATGCTGCTTCACATGGGATGTATCGAGATGAGATCCAGGGTGGAGAGAAGATGTTGGGAGTGGAGTAAAGGTTTGGAGAAATGCACAGAGGAAAGAGGCTGGAAATGTGGAGTAGTTCAGGTTGCACAAGGCCATGACAAATTTACTTCTTAGAGTGTAATTTAAGGCATCTCCTCACTCTTAGGGCCCCACACTGTTTAAAGATAGCATTATCCAGTATCAAGAGGACATCAATTCAGTTATGAACATGAATATTCCAAAAAAAACACTGATTCTGGCCCTTGATAGGACTCTGAGTGTTGGCACGAGTTCATGCCTAAACTCTGCTGAGATCCACAAACTAGATGTTCTTCTGCTAGCTGTGCCCCAAAACACCTACAGCCTCGCAGTGGGCAACACAGTGATGGATTAGCACTCCGGCAACACCCCTACAGAATAAAGGATGGAAACGCCCCGCCTGGCTCCTTCCCTTCCTGAAGGATCCAGCATTCGCCCATGTCATGTCTGCTCAACAGGAAAGTGCTCGGGTTCAATTCCCAGCTGTGCTTCCCCCCCGAGGCCCACACACTGCTCACCAAGCCATGGTCAATGAGCTGGGAAAGAGGTGCTCTCCCACTGAAATGGGCAAGCAGAAAAGGATGCACACATTGGTCAGGGCAAGAGAGGGTGCAAATGACTGTGCAAACCCACATGGGAAATGGATTCAGTAGGTAAGAATAAGCAAGACCACTCTCGCTCAGACGTACTGTTTCAATACAATGTACAGGAGACAGAGAAAGATCAGAGAATGATAATGTAAAATAAATAGAAAAGTATAGGGTTACACAGGAATGTTTCTTTCATCATTAGTATAATTTTCTATGTCTACATTTGTGATGCTGCAACCATCATTTATAGAGCTCCGTAGTGCAATAATTATTGCTACTAACAATTCCAACAATAACACATGGCTAGCAATGCAATGGTGCAATGCATGGGTGGGTTGGCAGCCCACCTAGTACCGTAAGGTCTGGATTGTGACTGTTTCATCGGTACTAATACACTGTAACGATAGCTAAAATGTGAAAAAGATGCTAGAGGAAATACCGCTATTTTTTAATATAGCAATATTTGAAGCATCAAATCTACTGTGTTATTTACAACTGTATAACAAGACTCTCTGGAAGGTAATCCTACAGTGAATGCCACTTAGGTGCAAGTGAATACCTGTGGAGCTCACTGAAACTCAGGGATGAAGGTGAAGAGAAAGGGTGTCTACATGTGGCTGCAGCGTGGAGAAGAAATACCCAGGTTAGCTCCAAACAAGCTGGTTGAGGTGTTGAGGAGCAGCCAGGGCTGGGAAATGGAGCTGGGCAAGGGCTACTTCTCTGGCATTTATGGGAAGACTCAGATCTGTGATATGCAACTCAAGTTCAGCCTGCAAGCTTTACAGGATTTACAAGCAAGCTTGGACCGGAGCCCAGTTTTGAGAAAAGCTGGACTCAAATAACAGTTTTCCTTCAAAATTAAGTGAGGCTTGAAGTTGGCTTTTGAATTTTTGCCTTTTTTTTTCTTAATCTGAAATTCAGGAAGCCAATGCCACCCTGAAGCACAGGGAAGAAAAGAATGCAGGAGTTACTCCAGGAGGAATGTGTTATTTACTATTTACTCACCCTTTTGTTTCACCTAATTATTTATGGCTTAAAAATGCATTTTTATGCCAGGTATTTAATAAAGATGCAGCATGTTTCAAAATGTTGACCTCATCTGACAAACATGAGTAATTGTGCTCAAAGGAGTCCCCCCTAGCTGTAACAGGAAAGTGTGATTGACTTAAAACATAGTACTAGCAGAATTAAGTTTCTTGATATTTCTTCATCCTCCCATAACCCGATATCAATTCCTTTACGTTCGATGATTATACAATTTCCCTACACAGTCACGTTTCAAACAATTTTAAGTATGCTTTACGTTTGATGATTATACAATTTCCCTACACAGTCACGTTTCAAACAATATTTTAAGTATGTGGTTTTTACTTCACCATAATGTTGCACTGCAGATATTCTTGTAATTTACCTGTGTTAAGGTTCCTAAAGGTCTATCACAGCTGACAAGTCATCTTTTTTAAGCGCTTAAATATAGACTTGAATGACAAACCATGAAAGTAAATCTTTCTTCATTCTTACTTCACCTCATTCTCAATTTATTGCCTGACATATCTGATCGAGACCTGTCTGTGAAGGAGCACAGGAATGACAGGGATTGATATAATGAGAGGGGTCTTACAAAAAGTTTGCTTTGCACCTGCTTGGTGGACTTGGCAGTGTTGGGTTTACGGTTGGACTCGATGACCTTATAAAGGCCTTTTCCAACCTACATGATTCTATGTTTCTATTCTGTTCCATGAGTCTATTGAAATTACTGGGAAACTTTCAATTGACCATTGTGGTCCATACGTCAGAAATAAAAATTCCTATTGCAAAAATACGAAATTTATTTTGCATCAAAGGCTTCTTCTCAGTTCAGTATATCAGTAACAAGTATTAACTAATGATCAAGCCTTTCTCTTTAATTTAAATTTCTGGATATATTATTTACAATTTCATAAATGATTTACCCTGTTGCAAATCCAGCATAAGAGACAAAAGATATGGGCCTTTTGTCTCTTAACCATTTTTAAAAAAAACAAATATGAAGTTAGAACCAGATTCAAAGTTTTATTAATCTGGTTTTATGCCTGTATATAAATTCATTCTTCAGTAATCAGGATTGTCATAAAACTTTTGGAAAACAGTGGCAGTTTAACACTTAACATATACAGTGATAGCAGCACTTGTGTGACTAGATAGCACGCAATGACCAAGTGTCTTAAGTGTCTTTTTTTTTTTGTTCTATTCAATAAATCGGTAGTGGCTGTTTTTCTCGCTGACCCTAATCTGCAATGTGCTGAGTACACTTCACCTTTGTGGTTGAGGTGACAAGCACTTTGCTAGGTGGAACCCCAGATGTCATTCAGTTCAGCCAAAATGTGCTCGCTGAAATACTGTAAAAAGTATGACAAGGTCTTAATCAATACCACAGCAATACCAAAATACCATTTTGTTCCTGGCATGTAGTATCTTCTTTATGTCTATGTGTTACACAGGGCAGGAGGGGGTAATCTTACTGAATAATTCTCATTCTGTTTGCTTGTGTGGGACTGACTAGAGAGTGCAGGCAGCCTGATCTCAATTTCTAATTTCAGGGGAAAAAAAACTCTTATTGAAGTCTGCACCAGATGGAAATGCAAGATCCAGCCCATTGCAAGTGAGCTGACTTGTGTCACATATTTGAATCGGATATCATTTTATATTGTAAAAACTTTGTGAGCTACATCCAGCAGCAAGGTAGTCAACACTGTTTGGTTCTCACCCTTGCTTTTATTCACATTTGTGTAAGCATGCTGAAACTAGTAGCAAAACTTTCCCTATCTGATATAATTGTTTATTTTTTTCTTGTTATTGTCAGATTTGAGGAAGACATTCATCCTAATTCTAGTCACGAGAGCAGGGATGTATGCATTTTCACACTGAAAGTTTTTTTGTTTGGTTGTTTTTTTTGACACCGCTGTTAAACCAATAATAATTTAAGTATAGTTTAATATTGAACTTGGAGCCCAGCATAATAAATATTCTCTCAGTGAATACCAGAGAAAAGTATCTTAAAACAAAGTGCCAGGCTTGTAAAACTTCATCCATTTAAGGAGGAAGCATAATGCAAAGTTTATTCAATTATCACTGATCCTGATATGTCTATGCAGGACACTGTAGCACTATGTGGAGATAGTAGTTTGGTTCTGAAAGGCTCTGTGTTCATTCTATTATTATTATTATTATTATTATTATTATTATGCTTCTGAGTTCGTAAGGAAAATGAACTTTTTTTGTTCAAGAATCACTGTATTGTATTTCACAGTGTAATGTAGAAGTGCTCATTGTGAATCTCATATTGATGTTGTGACACTATTCACAGAAAACCATAAATGTCAGTAATCTTTCTGGAGGAAACCCTCAATTATAAATGTTAAACTGTGGTATGTTCTGAGCTTGTAAAGAAATATAACTTCTAAGAAAAGTCTTATACAAATAATATATATTTTATGTAAGGATGGATTAAGTGACACAATATTTTTATACAACCTTGTCTATCTTCCACCCAGCCCCTAAACTATTTTAACTTAGTTTATTCCATCCCTTCCATTGACTTTAAGCAGATACAGTTCTTTCTTGAACCAAAAATATTTATGTATTTCTTCTTTCACCTCCTAAATCAGACAATTTTTCCCCAAATTTTCACCCTGTGAGATTCATCTTTACACCAGTAGAAGCTTTTCTAAGTGCAAGAATGCTACTATCCTGAAATCTGGTATCTTGCAACTTTATAGGACTAAAAAAGGGTACATCGTCCCACTGGAAGGAGAGGACAGCTGCCGTCTGAGGTGGCAATCAGAATAACCATAGCAAGCCACTTCCAGCCGAATGGGCTGAAGCCACCTCAATCTCTCATACCTGCTTAACCCATCTAACCTAATTAACCAGGTGGTTATGAAAGCTGCATTCAGAAGTTACTGCTGAGATTTTAATTAGCAATATTCCTGCAAAAGAATGGGTGCTGTCATGCCATCCAGCCACAGATGCTGCTTTTGGAAGTTCAACAGGGTGAGCTAAAGCTTAGTAAGAAAGTTGTATCTGACTCCCTTCTTTTGGGAACACAGTTATTACTGTTCTCATTCTGCACTTGGTGAGATACACATGGACCACCTACAAGGAAAAAAAAAAATGTTTCTTTTGTCTTATCCAATAAGTAAAAACAGTAAGTACTGTGCTTTTAATTAAATGACTGTTGTTTAAGTGACTTGTGCTCTCAGCTGAGAATGACAACCTGAGAGTGCGGGAGCATTGGTATCTTTGGATGAGGTATTGTGCATGAACGAGACACAGTATTTGTCAGAGAATTGCCTCCAAGAACCTTTTACAGAGTGGTGTTTGCATTCAGTGGTGGATTGCCAACCTCCTGATGCTTTTAAGTTTAGCAGCTGGGAGAAACTAGTGATCTCGGCTCCATTTGTAGTCAATGGACATAGACCAGCACCTCCACAGAATGATGCATCCCATCCTAAAATAGGTGGTTGAGATGGTATCAGTCTCCCATTTCATCTGCCTCACAAACTATTAGTGAATACAAAAATAACTCAGAAGGAATATGGAGCAGGGAAGAGATGAAAAAAAAAAGTTAGAATGAAAGATAATAGGGGAAAAGTAAGAGTTAAGAACAGGAAAGTACAAATCAAGAAGAAAGGGTATGCATGTGGAAATGAAGACAAACCAGTGAATTTATATACCATAAAAGGAAGATAAAATTTTAAAAAGGAAAGGAAAGAGTGAGGTGGGGAAAAGTAAAGTGAAACAAGAGAGCAGGAAAATTAGGAGGAAAAAAATTGCTTAGGAAGATGAGAGAGTAGGGGGATGGAAAACTTAGAGCTAGGTGGGTGGGAAGGATCACAAAGAAGAGAAAGGGGAAGGAGAACATGGACAGAGGTGGTCTACACATACTGATGTGCACATGTCCACTTATTTTAGTTTTAAAAGATGGCAAATTAGGAGTTGTAACAATAAAAAGCAGACGTGTATTTAGCAAGTCTTTTAGTATGTCCAGGGAGGACACTGCAGACTGACGTGACTTTGCTGTGACCACGCTGTGCTGGCTCAGAAGCCAGGTGGCCCCGTTATCTGGGATCGGGCCCAGTCTAATATGCTTTGCCCCTAAGCAGAGATTATTAGCTCAGATAATGGAGGCCACATAGCTTCTGGTTTAGGAGCACAAGGCTCACAACTTGTGCCCCCAGGGTGAGGGCAGGACTCACTCCTGTGTGATGCTATATACCTCAATCTGATAATACAGCATCTGCTACATATTTACACCAATTGCAAAAATGATTTAAGGTAAACTTGACTCTTCTGTGTACCCGTAGTTTCTGATGAGAGAAGCTGGTGGGGTAGATGGTAGACTTTATGCCAAGTACCCTTAAGAAATAATAAAATAATAAATATTTATAATATTCCTTCTCCAATAAAGCCTAAGGGCAGATAGTTTCTCTCATCTCTTCCATGATTTATTACAAATCTTTAATTGGCAGTTCTGAAAAAATTCCAATTCAGCTTTTAAAGTGAAAAGTCAAAAGATAAAAGCAGCTGTAGGTAAACTTGCATGTCTGATCAACCCCAGTCTCTAACTAAAATGAAGGAATGGATTTAAAAGTTACATTTCAAGCCTCTGCTATCATTTAAGCAGTGTGAATTTTTATGCTGTCTGAAAGCCTAAAGTAAAATTTTTGCATGTGCCCATAGTATCTATATGGGTTTAATTCTTTCCAGAATCATACCCCATTAAACTATGTAACAATGATGTAATTTATTCATATGGGTTAGTACCCCCTCTTTTGTCCAAACTATTTCACAAGCCATAATTTATCAGGATGGTAATGTTATGCCCCCTTGTTATAATCAGCTCTGCACAGTCTGCAGTTCCATGCAAAGCAAAAAGGGCAGCTCTGTACAATCCACTCCAAATGCTGGGATTAATTTTGTTGTAGACTTCACATTGCACTTGCAGATGTTATTAATTACTGCCACTCCCAGTTTAATAGCTGTTTCCATAGTAACTATGAGAATTTAAAGAAGGTGTGAAGGGAAGTAAGTTGAGTAGTTGTTTTGGTTTGTTGGTTTTTTTATATATAAAAAAATATAAAAATCCCCAAACCCTAAGCAGTGCAAGATAAATGAGAAGTAATGACACAGAGGAATGTGGACGTTTTCAGAAGGTACCAAGTAACTTAAATAATAAATTACTGAAGTAAACAATCTGCTCTCACTTGGTCCTTTTAAGTTTAATCCTAGTTTGCACTTTTTGGTACAGTCTAGAGAGTCCAGTGAAGTCAGAGTGCATGCAGTGCAAGTATATGTGGAGCTATGTCTGTCTCCAGCATCACAGATTTACTGGATATAAACACACTACCAGCGGCTCTAGTTTAGAACTAAAAAGTTTAAAATCATAGATCTCCATTACTTGAAAGAATGAAGACAATAATAAATTTAATATCTTATGTGAATTATAAATTAACCACGTGACTGTGTCTCCAAATTGAAATACAGCTTTTCACATCCACTGCCCAGCACATTTACAAGAACAAGAGCAAGGTGTATCAGCTAACACACCAAGTACCTGTTATTATCCTTGAGTCATCTCTAAATTCTGTCTTCAGACAACATTTGCTGTTGGTTAAGCAGTATTATGAAACATCTAGGTAGAATGTCCTGGTAAAGGGAGATATGGATAGTTTAATATTTACTCCCCTCTCATATCAGAAAATAAAGTGAAAATAAAAGCAATTACTGATAAAATACAAATTATTGCAACTTGAAACTACTGTGGGAAAAAAAGGTGAGAATTATTTTGCTATTTCAAGATGATACATTGAAATAACAGAAATATTTCCTTTTCGAAGGACTTTTCAGATATTTCTTTACATTTATAACTGATGGTTCTTAAAAATAATTAAAAGAGGAAACAGAGAAAATGGGGTTATTGACAAAATCCGTATTTTCTTTAAAAAAATCGCCCTTCAGTTTGGGAAACTACTAGCACTATTTCTCTGTAAGTAAATGTGGTGATCATTTATAATACTCTAACTCTTAAAACGTCATATGAAAATTATAACAATCCGAGCTGTATTTCCATCAATAGCTGTGATAGAAAATGTGTCTTTAAAAGTCCAGTCCTCTCTCCCTGAAGTACAGAAAGCCTTTCCCCCACTTTGAAATGCAGATGACTGACTCCAGGAGTACCACAAGAATTTTCCCCTTTTTATTGCCAAGGGAAGCCCATTGTCAAGTCCCACACATGCCCATCTGTGCTCTGGGAGTGAAATACAACCTTTTGAAGCAGATAAGCATTTGTCCTGTGCACTGCTGAAATCCTGGTTTCAGACTTTAAGTAGGTCAGACGTGGTGCCCAGTTTGTGACTAATCTTCTTCAGAAAGGTACATGGCACCTCAACCGCTTGTATGTATTAATAGTCCAGTATTTGAAATTGTCATCAAAACATCTACTTAAGCACACAGTAAGTAATAATAATCCAGGGCATAATAAAATAATTAAACATATAAAAATAGAAGCTGTGAAAAAAAAGGGCTTTTAATGTTTAAGAGGATAAATCTGGAATGAGAGTTTTCCTTTTATAACACAGATCAACGTTTTCCCAGTGATCTGGGAAATTCCTGTAGGACCTAAGCATGTTCTGTCTCCCACGCAACACTTTGCAGCAGAAATCCTCTTTGAGAAGAAAAAGTTCCTCTCCAGAAGAGGCTACTGCTATTTTCTCATCTGGCACAGTGGACTGGATGCCCACGCGCACTACCCTTGAGGCCAGCTGAACCACATCTTGCATGATGTCCTGCAGAGAAGTCACCTTGCCACCTCCCCAGAGATTGCCTGAGACCAGACTGAGGCACCTGTTAAGCAAAAGCAGCAGCAGCGGTAGATGGGACCACTGTTCATTATTCCCTGGAAATAGAGTTCCTTTGTTTCTTTTTGACCTTGGAAACTTCTCTGCCCTTGTCTAGCCTTTTCTTCTGGCCAGTCTCCCAAGGTCTGCTTTCTAGGTGTAAAAAGAGATGAGAGGGAGATCATTTTTGAAAACATGAAAAGTCTTGGGAAAACACTGAGAGGAGGACATAACCTTGAGAGTACATGGGTAAAGGAGGCAGAAAAGCTAATGCAGGGTCAGAAAAATGAAAGGAAAAGGATTAATTAAAACATACTAAAAGAGTTTTGAAGATGAAAAAGGAATATAAGTGCTAAGTATTTTTCTTTGTGACAGAAGCTTTGCTGAAAATCAATAGGGAAAGCATGGCTTTTATTTGAGTGGTAATTTGCATATTAATATTGTGATAGCATTATGCAATAGTATATAAGACAGATTGGGTAAATAAAGGCTGTGACCAAACATTTCAGCTTTTCCCCCACGTCTATTCGAAATAAAACTGGCAGAATGTCACACTGTAGGCTTGTCCTTGATTTGTTTCCAGTAGAACATTAATTGATGCGTTCCCATGTTTTGATACGTGATTTACAAGCTCTATAACTCAAAGGGTGATTACAGCCAGGCTAGCAATCTGGACGCCAAGCCTCATTTCAGTGAACTGTCCTGGATATTTCACTCTAGAAATCATGGCTTTCTAAATGTGTGGGAGACAATATTAAGCAGTGGCAATCAACAGTACAGTTTTCTGTTGGTGTAGCGGGAGGGAGTATTTTGAAATAGCTACTGCATCTGCTTGGTAGCTATTTTTTTCTCAGACTGGAAAAATCTCCAATGTTTCAAAAAAAATACCCACAAAATACCCAGAAATGTAGAAGTCTTCACAAAGAACATTCTGTATTTTTAAAAACCTGTTTTTTTCAAAGCAACCAAAAGGAATGGAAGAAGAATATGTACAACTAGTAAAAAAAGCCCCACAATTCTCTTCCCCTAGTACTTCAAAAATTGCTTTGCAAAACTCTTGGTAACCCAGAAATTTTTGAATTATAGTTTCATTCTGATACAATCGACAGTGGCTCAACTGTGACCCCTAAAAACTAAGGCTATAATGGGAACCGTGAAAAATTCAAGCCATTCTTGTACTGCCCTGTGTTACTATAATATCATCTATCCATTTCATGTTTCATCTAGTTTTCTAATATTATTTCATTTGGTGAAAGATGCTTAATGAGAAAAAAATTTAGAAGCACTTTTTTTAATAACTCTATTGTTAAAGGAGTTGTAGAGAGTTTGTTTGTCAAAGAGAAAGTACTGTGATTGTAAGTTTATTCGATTGAAGGCTACTTCCAGTACAACAGCTTTACAGGTTAATATTCCTTTGTTATAGATCATTTCAGCTCACACATCAAAATCAGCTAGAAGATGGTATTAGTACTGAGTAGCAGAATACTAGAAGCTGGGTAAGTGTAAGGGACGAGGCCCAAGTGACTGTGCTGTGAGCACAGACAATGCCCCAGGGAAAGCTCCAGAAGCCAGCCACGGGGAGGGGCCCGGTGTCACTCTCCTTGACTGACTAATGTCTCAACCACTCCTGAAAACGGGCTGAGAGAAGATTCTAGAAACCTTGGACTGGGGCCAATAAATAGGGGCGCACACGAGCCTCCTGGGGCGCTCCCCACACCGACACCGCCCATTGGCAGGTCTGATGCTGGATCCAGGATTAGTGATCTCTCTCTCTCTCTCTCTCACCCCTCCTCCTTCTCGTTCTTTGCCCTTGATGGTGCTAAGTAACACAAGGCCTACCTCAACTTCTCATAAAGCTGCTTAGCTTATGTGACATATTAATACACAGAGGGTTGATGCTTATAGAGTGCTCGTTCCATTAAAGTTGATGTTCATGTATGGACCTTGAGTGTTATCTCACCTTAATCCACACCGAGGGGATTTGCAGACCTTAGTCACTCTCCCCTTCTCATAGGTGGGACGTGACAGTAAGGCACATTACTATAACTTTGCAGAGTGAAAACTGGTGCATGTTGGCCACAAAATTGTGGAAGTAACCAGCAGCAGTAAATTGGTGATAGCAAAACATTTAATATATTTAAAACACAAATGCTAGTTCATTATTTCATACATTGAACCTGCTGTCTGAAAGCTGTGGGTATAAAGATTTTGCTTTATCCAACTTTTAGGGGAGCACCATTGCCCTCTTTTTACCAATGAGATATGTTGTCATTTCATTGGGATCCTGTGCCAGTGCAATCCTCTGTTCAGCATCATCTCAGGATTTCTTGCACAGTCACTTTTTATGGAGACACTGCTTCACTAATGCCTTTTGCAACAAGTGCAACTGCCTGTGTGCAGGAGAGAGGTCAAGTCTATTACTTTTTATACAAACTCATATATTTTGTTCCTCATCATAGTGCTTGACTGATTTTTCAATGGAGCATTTAACAATGTGAAGAATACTTGATCCTGTTATACATACTTTCTTCTTTTCTTTTTCATCTGTTGCTTTATCCATATAATTTTGCACTAGAAAGCCAAACACACCTTACTCTGTGGTCAGAAGGTGAGGAGAGTGGCTGAGCCTCAGGCTTTTCAGTCATACAGGCAACATGAATTTTTGATGTGGAAGCAAAGTGGCTTCTTAGCAGATGAAAGAGCTTATCAGAGTTAAAATAAGGAAAAATAAACGGAAAGTAGCAGTGCAGTTTTGATGTGGCAAGAAGAGTGGGATAATTCAAGAGAGGCCAAGTTTGAGAGACAGGGTTGATAGGAAGAAAGTGGACTTTTGAGGAAGTTTAGGGAGGAGAAATGGAGCTGAAGAATTTGTGGGAGGAGATAGGAGGTTGCATCTTTCCCTGATAGATATTGCTATGTCTAAGAAATGAAGTAGCTGCCCTTGGCCTTCATTCCAGATATTTAACTGGTCTTTAGATATCTTTGAACTATACTATGCATGAAATGTCCTGCATATTGGGAATGAAGCCTTTAAATTTACTAAATATTCTGTGGAAATTGCAATAGAGATGAGAACAGATCTAGAAATATGGCTGCAGCCTTATGTACACTAAGTGCCCAATGGTCCACCTTCCCAAGCACTGAAGTTTTCTGCTGTTTGTATCTAGCTGAGCGAATGAAGATGCAAATAATCAAGACCAGCTCATCCTGTGGCTTGGAGCTTCCTGCCAACTGGAGATAATAGAATGAATTTCTTGCCGATTCTGCTGTATGAAATGAGGATGCTAGCAGTTAGCAAAACATGCTCAAAAAATGCTGTGTTCCTGAGGTCAAAAAGTTTTAGAATAAAATAAGAATTGCCAAAAATCAAACTGAAATTAAAACAAGGACCAGAAGTTTCACTACTTTCCTAAAGGAGAGGAGCAGAGGCATTATACAATGAGGTTAAGGAAAAAGATGACATAGCTATGGCTATGCCATAGCTGACATAGCTTTAAAACAAAAAAATACTTTCTTTCATGTTTCTGACCTCAGTTTTATAAAATGTTTCAGAAGAGATTTTGAAGGTAATTAAAGACAGAGAAAAAAATGTGATAAAACACAACATGGGTTTACCAAAGACTTACTTGATCATGCTGAATTAAGCTGATATTTTCCTTTGATTTTCTGGACAAGGGAAATGAAATGCATCTAATCTACCTGGACTTTGCAAAGCATCTGATACAATTCCACAAGGAAAATTATTAGCTAAATAGAGAAGTCAGGGATTAGTGCAAGAATTTTAAAATGGGTAAAGAATAGACTTAAAAGAGAAAAAGTGAAATGTTGAGGTAAAATGCTGGTTAGGCAATTGTCTTAAATATTAGATTAGAGACTTATTCCATCTAATGTTTTCATTAGTAATCTTGGTTCATGGTATGCATTTGTTCTGTTAAAATTTAATGATGACACAAAGGAATTACTAATATGGGGGAGGGTCAAACATCATACAGGATAAAAAAGATGAATGATGATGGCAGTAACAGAGTAAGAAGAAAATCCTGACTTTAGGGACTAATATGAAAAAAATATTTGCTGGATATATTAGCTAATTACAGGATGACTATGATCCATTAATGTAGATTAATGGATGTAGATGTAGATGCAAAATAACCAAATATAATCTTGTAATCTGGTTCTGTTCCTCTTTATTGTTTTTATAAAGCACTTGAATTTGGACTGAGTGTGAAAAACTGGGAGTTTGAACCCTGTTTCTTACATTCCCATGCCAATAGAGCCTGTGAGACCCCATCCTGACTGTGGAATACACTTCTGGCCAACCATGTTAAACAAAGAAAATCAAACCGGAGCAACAGCTAAGAAGGCTTCCTGGCATTAAATGTACTTTGCTCTTACAAGCTGGAGGCAGATAAGGAGTATGACCACCCTCTGAAAATGTAAGAGCAGACAGAAAACAGAGAAAACACATTTTAGCTAATGAATAATGCTGGCACAAGGACAAATGGGCACAAATTAGTCATAGATAAACATGAGGAGGAAAATCAAGGCCATCAGAGCAGTGAGAGTCTATGAGGGCAAAAAGAGGAGGTGTATTTCCAGCTCATGAAACAGAAACAGCACTGCAATTGCCCCTTTGCCCAGACCAGTTTCTCGCTTCATTTTTATTTCCACAGTGCATACATATTTCCCTTAACACGAATAACACCATTCTTCATTAATAGATTACTTTGCTAAGCCTCTCCAGACAGTAGAAATTAGGTGTAATTTCTCTTTTAAGAGAGAGTTCACATTTGCTGTTACCCGCCTACCCTCCAGTTTTTGTGTTTATGCTCTTTTTCACTGTGCTAGTTCACCCTCTTAGCATTTTCCTTTACTTCCTCATATGCCTTTCTCCTTTTTCTGTATTATATTGTTAGGTTTCTTGATCTCATTAATTTTCTTTTTTTCTTTTTTTTTTCTTTTTTCTTTTTTCTTTTCTTCTTTTTTAGCAAAGCTTTGCACCAAAGCAGATGAAATATAATTTCTTGCTCAATGCTGTAAAAAGCAACTCTGTTGCGGGTTTTTTTGTCTTTTCCCCCCCCCCCCCCCCAGCCGTAAAATTTACAAACATAGGACTGAGGCAGGCAGAATGCATATTACTTCTTGGATTGATACAAGCATAATTTTTTTTTTTTTCTCTATTATCCTTATTATCTAATTGTATCAGTGATTCACCATTCAATTTAATTGCCCACCAAAAATGCTCTGAGACCTTTCTGCTTTAAGTATGTCAGCCCATATGCAGCCAACAAAACTGAGAAGTCCTCTGCCCCCCTTAGATCAAACACAGAGCAACCAAACCCTTGTTTGCTCTCAATATTTTCTGATCCTTGCTTAAAAATGGACAGATAAAGATTTTGTCCACCACCTTCTCAAATAGATACATTTTTCAGGAGTGGAGAAAAGCCAAGGAAATACAGGTGCTTACTTTTTTTTTTACTGACTCTTGACAGGGCAAAATGTTCTCTAACTTTAGTTGTTTAGCCCTTCTATCCTGATTTCTTCTAGCAAACCATTTAAACAATTTGACTTTCAAATAGATAAATTACCATCAATACTATTTTTGGGCAAGAGAGTTGTTAGTGCACTCAAATGCTAAGTCAGCTCCTGGGCTATGTAAGCAAAGGTTGCTAAGATTCAGCTATAAACTGACATTCTTTCAGACTGAAGTCAGAATGTTAAATTCCGTAATATCAGCTACAATCTCTATCTCATTTTAAAACTAATATGTGAATTTATGCAAGCCCAGATAAGGATGACCAGTTATCTTTGCTTCAGAGGGATTAGATGGTCAGAGAGGAATTGCATGCTTACTCTGAACACATCATGAGTTATAAACTGTTAATAACTCAGCCCTTGTCAGAACAAGGTCTCCTCTCAGGAGAGCAATGGGGACGTGGACATTTCCCTTCAGAAAGAGTTTTCATATCTGGTTTTGTTCCAGGTAAACATGAAATCCCAATCCTTCAAAATGTTCCACATAAATAAAGCAGTAAGTTAGAGCCAGCTAAACAGTGGTTTGATTTTACATCTAAAATGTTAACATGGCTGAAAAATGTAAATGTAATACTGAAGCAGTTATCACAATTGGATTGAATTTGCTAAGTGTTTTGGAATTTTTGCTGAAAAAAAAAGGAGGAGTAGATTTCAGAATATGTGTAACATTTAATTTCAATACTCCACTCCATGCTCTATTTTTACAACAGCTGAAATAAAATTCAAATTATTTAACACAAGACTTACATAACTACCAAGTTAACTAAAATATTTTTATTTAAAAGGAACAATCAAAAAATCTTAATTTGACCACATAGCTTGGGCATTTTTCGGTTTGACCCCATCTAATTGTTTCTCTGTCTGTCAGTGAATCTCCCAAATCTATTATTCTCTCAGCTCTTTCCCTGAAATGATCTTTCATGGTGATGTATGGCAGAATTAGAAATGAGGCTACCACTAGCCTTCTGTAGGCAGAAGAACAAACCCAATAATCTCAAGATCCTGAAGTCAAAGGAGGGAAAAATGAGCACAGAAAAAAAGAAAAAAAGAAAACCAACCAAACAAAAAAACCCTCAAAACAAAATACAGAAGGACTTTAAATTACCATCACGCTGTCAAAAACCTGTTACTACAGGTTTTCATCCCAATAAGAGGTGTGTTAGTGTTCAGGCTGTAACTTTTTTTATGATAGAAAGTCTTCAGGGCAGGGTACCTATAAAAAAAAGTTGGTGACATCTGTGCATTGGCCTCGCTGCAGCTGCTGGCGGGGTTGGACGCGATAGGGAAGACCATGACAGGACAGATGAGAGAGGTCTCCGAGAGCTGCACGGTGCACCAGCTCACCTCTGCTCCTGCCTTGCACGTCCCATCATCCAGCACATGGGTTTATTAATCATTTGCCCATTTTGCAGGAACTAAGAAGTTAGGAAAGATAAGTGTGTTTCTTGCCAAACTCAAGGCCAAAGGAAGAAAGTAGACCAAGAAGGATTGAAATAGAATCTGTAATTTACACAGCGGCAGTGTCACAAAGGCAGGTGGGTGGCTAATACTTTGCTTTTCCTCATTGTTTTATCTTTTTATTTACTCTGATTCTCTTATTTGCTTCTACATTAGAATTATTATTTGTTTTGACAGCTTGAGTCACTTACCCAAGGGAAAAGTAAAAAATAATATGGAGTAAAATTTGGAAAGAAATAATCATGGATATGTATTTTCTCAAAGAAAAAGCATTTTATTTTGTGGAAATCCCATACAACATTCATCAGTTTAGGAGCTTATTTTATGTGCTGTTGTATGTTAACTTTACAATGGTAAAAAAAACCTATTGTATTTGAAATTTTATTTTTTTATTGTATATGAAGTTTTATTGTGATACCTAGCAATCATAGGATAAAACAATGCCATGATAGCAAATATCCTAACATATTATTTCACAGGGACACTGTGAAAAAACTATAGTTATAAAATGCTATTTGTTTTATTAAAAATGTGTTGGAACAGTTGTCTGTTTCTTCTATCTAGATACTTTTTTTTTTGTTGTAAACCAGGCTGTTTTGCATTTGTTTGTATTTGTACAACATCCACCCTAACGGCCACCACATAAAGCTGATAGGTGCTAGACCATAAATAATAAAACATAATAAAAACTGGAATAAATAACAGATGTTTATAAGTACGGTAGAATAGACAAAGGTTGATAGCTGCAAGGAAAAACTCGTTAAGAACACCAGAGAGCTGTATTTACAGAGGTAAAATTTGTATGTGTTGAAAAATTTATTTATTGTTAATAATCATAGATTCATAGAATGGTTTGGGTTGCAAGGGACATTTAAAGATCATATAGACCAACCCCCCTGCCATGGGCAGGGACATCCTCAACTAGATCAGGCTGCTCAAAGCCCCGTCCAACCTGACCTTAAACACTTCCAATGATGGGACATCCACAACTGTGGGTTGCAACCTGTTCCGGTGTCTCACCACCCTCATAGTACAGAATTTCTTCCTAACGTCCAGTCTAAATCTACCCTCTTTCAGTTTAAAACCGTTGCCTCTTGTTCTGTCACTACAGGCCCTGCTAAAAAGTCTTTCTCCATCTTTCTTATAAACCCCCTTTAAGTATTGAAAGGCCGCAGTAAGGTCTCCCTGGAGCCTTCTC
>NW_008796041.1:5340084-5345340 GCF_000699145.1 Aptenodytes forsteri | reverse complement strand
ATACAATTGGCCTTCTGGGCTGTGAGCGCACGTTGCTGGCTCATGTCCAATTTTTCATCCACCAATATCCCTAAGTCCTTCTCGGCAGGGCTGCTCTCCATCCCTTCATCCCCCAGCCTGTATTGATACTGGGGGTTGTCCCAACCCAGGTGCAGGAGCTTGCATTTGGCCTTGTTGAACTTCTTGAGGTTAATAATGTTAATTATCTGCTTTCATGGTCCTAAAAAAATAGGTGCCTAATTCCTGGAACCTTTAGTTACACTGGAGGAAGTCAAAAGCTCCTCTGAATAAAAGCTAAGGTCCTAAGGTCTGAGTTTCTAACCTCCACTCTTCCAGCCTGATGGTATCATACTGGTACAAATCAGAAGAAAAGGTAGCTTAAATAGATACCCAGTTAGTAAAATCTGTTGACAAAGAAGCTGTGCTATATAGCCATTAACATGTCCCCTCTCTTGGCTTTTGAGTTTTGCTGTGGTTTTGGGGTGTTGTTTTTGTTTTGTTACAAAATTGTTGTGAAAAAATATTTCTGCCTGCAGGTTATTCTTAGCCAACACTTACGGGGATTCATGGACTAAACATATGTTTTGGTTACCAGAGTGACTAAACTTATTCCCAAACACAAAACCTGACCTGACATAAGAACTAAGTGGTGTCCAGTTGGCCACAGTTCAACCTTGGGAAATTTTTTGCAGATAAGAGATTTGGCCCAAGAATGTCAGAGAAATGCAACTGGTATAAATCCGCCAGAGAAATGCACCCCCCAGCCAGGCACCCAGTCAAATGTTTGAACAATGCTGATTTAGTGAATTTTCATTGCTGCTTTCATCAGTACCTGCAGCTTTTGCTAACAGGTTTCCTGTTCAAACACTGATTTTGTTAGGAAAGGTTAAATGATAGAAATTTGTTAATGCTGTGACTTGAGAAAACCTGATCTGATGACAGTGCCCTTCCCAGAGGGTAAGATTAAGTTGTCACTAGGGTAGTTTCTAGCTTGTTTACTGACTTTTAGTGGAGTTTCCTGATAGCAACAAATATATGGCAACTTTTATATTGGTGCTAGTCATGGCAAAAATAAAGTTTGACAGGGAAGGAAGGATACCTGTGCTCATTTTAGTTGGGTCTTGCTAGTAGAGAGACTTACCTTCTCAGTGGATTTCAGATTATTTTAATTGGAGTTTAGGCAATTTTTTTTCCCTATCTGTTTATCTCTACAGAAGAGACTCTCTGGGTTCAGAGGCAAATGGCAAGTCACTACTTCTGTCTCCATATAGCAAGAGTTAATCTCTCCATTGCCAGAGAGAGCATATCTTCCTAATGTGGGTGCCTCCTTGAGACATCTAAAGTAATGTTACATTAGTCTGAGTCAAAAAGACTGGGATTAAGTCTGAGCAGTTCACATATTGTCCAGTAAATATACCCTGGGACCACATATTAAACCATGAAGATAAAATATATGGTGAACAGATAGTTCCTATATGAGATCTTCCATACTCTATATGTAATATTGTCTACAAGCTCTTGTCTCACTGTTGTGATGGCATGAACAAAATTTAGTATAAGGCATATATATGGTGTAGAAGTATGAGGGAGAGTCATGGGAAGATGGAGAAAACACACAATGGGGACTGAATTAAGGTTGCAGAGGTCGCTTTTGAATGCTTGACTCTGTAACCTTTGTAACTTTAATAATGTCATTTTAATGCATACTATGTTTTATTTGTTTAATGCCTCAGAGTAGCTACATTTGGAATGAACTCCATCACCTGCACTGAAGGAAGCAACTCAATAGGTCCCGACCCAGCATGGCCTGTTGTGATCAGCCTGTGTAAGGTCATATGCATCACCCTTAGCCCTGAGAGCTGATGACAGGGTGCAGAAAAATTCTGTTCTCTGTTTCATGAAAGCCTAATTGCTCACTTTGTCATGTTGATCTTGTAACATGTATCCTGCTCCTACTGCTTCTCAGTAATTTTCTGCATAGAAATACCCTCTGTCCACTGTCACCATTCACTCTGTGACATGGTGAAAGTACTGTACAGGCTATTTCTGTTAGATTTCACTAGGGAATCTTATTTCTCCCTGGAGCTGCTTCCATCAGCTTCGTGCTATTTCTGTCTCCAAAGAAACAATTCTAAGCAGCACCCTTCCTACTGATACCAATCCTTTCCCCTCCTCCCTCTCAGAGCTGGCAGTCATAGTTGACCATGTGCCAAATTAAAATTCAAGAGGGTTACTATCCAAAGTGTTTGATATATTCTAATGCTTCAGGATTCTTTCACTGTAATGTCATCCTATACTTGAGCAATGCATTGCCCAGCTCCTGAATTCCCCCGAATTCAATGCGTCCAGAATCCTGAAGCAATGCACTTGTGTTAGGGCAGCTCTGTCAATTATAATATCAGTCTGCAGCATGCCATTATGACTTTATGGTCTTAGATGTCCTGAGTGAGTACAGCGATGGTTTAACAAGCTGCCTCTTTCTCTGCAGTCCTGTGTGCCATTTGCTTGGATACAGAGAGGGGAGGGGTGATGTGAGGGGGATGGAGAGGACATCACGCTAACCTTCTCCATGCCTTGGGTAGTCCTGACTCCATGAGCAGAGCCACAACTCTAGTCTGAATTTAAAGAGCAGCGTTTACCTTTTGTGATCTCCTCACCGTTGCTTTGAAGGCCGTGTTAGTCAATTAGAAAAATGCACCCAGATTATATCCAGATCACTGGCATCATATGTTACCCTCAGTTGCCCCACAGAAAAGAGAAACATCATTAAACATAAACCCTCTTCTCAAATGCTATGCTGTCACCAGTTATTTCATGCAATGTTATCTTCCTTTCCTCCCTTTTTACCTAATGACTTGGTGTTGTTATTTATACTACTTCTGTGTTGATTTATCCTACCACCATATGTTCACTCACTTTAGATTTGATGTTAATGATCTTTTGTGGTATATGCACTTCCATGTATTAATTATTGCTGAGATTCAGATGTTTGGTTTTCAGAAATAAAAAGGTAATTTCTTTGTGGTTTTTTTATCATTCAGAAATACAGGCTTCTTTTGCAAAAGGAGGAGAAAAAGAAGTTTTTGTTTTAAAGGATTAATCTTTAAAACAGCATAGAACTACAGAAGAAATAAGGAGGGTGAAAAAAAAAAAGTCAAACATTCTCCATTTCTAAAACTTTGCTTTTGTAGTTCTGACTGCTAACTGTAACTGTCGTATAATTTCAGAGGATATTCGGATAGATTGCAGAACCTCTGACAAGAGGAAAACATCTAGGCAGATCTGTATATACTTAATGCTGAAAAGTAACTTCACTCCTCACTGATACCTGCTGCTATAATTCTTGTATATGATGTACTATATTATGCTAATAATTTAGGAATCGTAAGCCAGCTGATACAATGGTCAAAATGTTTTTTTGTGGGATGGAAATTCTTAACTGGTTATCTTCACGGGTTTTTTGTATTCTGCATTCACTCCATTTTGCAGGATGGAGTGCCAAAAATGAAGATTTTGGCTCTAGAGAAAAGAATGCTCTTAATTCATTAATTCAGTTTGGTGAGACATAGGAAAGCTTTTGGCCAATGTTTGTTTTCATAATCCCATAAATCCTGTCCTTTAGCAGAACAACAGATCAGAGGTGAAAGCCATAGAAAACCACTTCTTTCCTGATTTTCCCGTGGAAAGAGCGAGGACATGTCGTTTTGACTGGTCACACATTTCTGAAGAATTTGATTTGTATTGATAAGTTTGGCTCCTTATGGTGTTACCTGGGAATTTAGAATTGCTCTGCAGCACTCATCAGAACTGCAGTATCCTTGATGAGTCTCTTTCCTTCACTGCCCTAGCATTAAACAAGCTGTCTTTTCTATACCAGGCTGCAGGCTGTATCAGAATATATATATTAATATCTTGATGTTGAAAACTGTACCCTCAGAACAGAGAGGAATCAAAGCTGCAAGGATTAATTGAGCAACTGAAACACCTGCCTCTTCTGTCTACAGAGGAAGTTTAGAGAAGAAAGAGTCTATCAGTCAAATCCCATATTTAATCACAAAGTGGTTTTGGTAATTTAGTTTTGATCCATCAGCTGAGCTGAAAAACGTTGGGAAATATTTTGATTTCACCCAACTGAAATAAAAATATTTTCTTTACAAAAAAGACTGTAAAGGAAACATTTCAAACCCCAACAAAAAAATATTAAAAGAAGTTTAGAGAAGAAAGAGTCTATCAGTCAAATCCCATATTTAATCACAAAGTGGTTTTGGTAATTTAGTTTTGATCCATCAGCTGAGCTGAAAAACGTTGGGAAATATTTTGATTTCACCCAACTGAAATAAAAATATTTTCTTTACAAAAAAGACTGTAAAGGAAACATTTCAAACCCCAACAATAAAATATTAAAATTTCATCTTTAGTTTTATTTCAAAGTATAAAATTAAGTGTGGAAATGGAACCCTATTTCAAATGGTTTAATTTTGCACATGTTGAAAAGGAAATATTTAAAACATTAGAAATTTAAATTTGCACATCAGGGATGAAGAAGTTTATAAGTTCAGTGCAGCTATCTTTTTGGCCTATCTGAAGCTGTAATTTTGGAGAATTATATAGTCATTTAATTCTTTTTTTATTCAGCTCTACCTATCGTATTAATTTTTTATGGACTAGAAGCTTCAGTACCTCTAAAAATGTGGCAATAACCAGCATCAATGTTTTTAGGGGAATAAAAGATTGAATTTCTTTTTAATCTTAAAATGAAAAAAAAAATCTTTAGTGTTTTTACTTCTAGGGATCCTATGGGCACCCATTCTTTCAGGCGTGGCCTGTGATCCTGTGGTTTGTGCATTTACTTTACCATTATAGCTAACTGTAAACATGATTCTGAGTAAAATATAACTACACCTATGTAAGTGGTTATCAAAATGTTAAAGTGCTTAGAATCAGCGTGTTTAGCCTTTCTGATTTTATCATTTTTAGCTTGTCTACTTGCAAGTGTGGGAAACATTGGTTTTTGTGTGAGGTGACACCAAGCTGAGTGGTGCAGTCGACACGCCAGAGGGACGGAATGCCATCCAGAGGGGCCTGGACAAGCTCGAGAAGTGGGCCCGTGTGAACGTCATCAGGTTCAACAAGGCCAAGTGCAAGGTCCTGCACCTGGGTCGGGGCAACCCCCAGTATCAATCCAGGCTGGGGGATGAAGGGATTGAGAGCAGCCCTGCCGAGAAGGACTTGGGGGTACTGGTGGATGAAAAGCTG
>NW_008796041.1:5338049-5339662 GCF_000699145.1 Aptenodytes forsteri | reverse complement strand
GGCTGCCCCATCCCTGGAAACATTCAAGGTCAGGTTGGACGGGGCTCCGAGCAACGTGATCTAGTTGAAGATGTCCCTGCTTATTGCAGGGGCGTTGGACTAGATGACCTTCAGAGGTCCCTTCCAACCCAAACTGTTCTATGACTCTATGATTCTAATACAACATCAGAACTGCTGAAGAGCCCAGGCAACGTGCATCTCTGAAAGAGAAGGGGGGAACTGTCAATGCCTGTGTTATTGAGATCACTGACAGCATTCCCCACCCAGCTCTTGCCAGAATAGCATTTCTCAACAGTACCTGAGAAAATGCTGTATGTGCTGCATGTTTCACCACACAGAAACACAAGTCTGAGAGCCTGCAAGGTGGTGGTGCTCCAACGTGGAGCTGGACCTCAGGTCTTCCATCTTCATCAATAAAAGCAACCTGCTGGAGAGCTGGAGGGCTCTATGGAGTTGTGTTTTGTCCCGCCAAAGCAACTCACGTGGTGTAGCCTGATAGCCAAATAAGCTTGGACTGGAAAGACAAGCACACAGTAAATTGGCCTTGAGAAAATGACTTTATTATTGAAAAATCTGCATATCCAAGCCTTTTTCTAGATTCAAAGGAAAGTAATTTTCATAAATACCTGGGGTTTTGGAGGCTGGAAGTTCTAGTATTTGTAGAGTTGTTTGCCATAATGCTTTTGGAACAAACTTCTGGATTAATCTTTTCTTCCATAAAACCCCAGGAGATTTTTCTTCCATAAAACCTCCAGGAGAGTTCCCCAGTCTCCTTGTTCTCCCAGAGAGGGAGCTGGGAGGAGAAGACCCTCTACTCAGGTATGATACCCAGGATACTCATAAACATGAAAGTTCCTAAAACAAGTATTAATGTGAATAATACTTTACAGATATTTTAAATAAAGGAAGACATATTTTTATTTTTGTGCTATTGCTATTATTTGTCAGATTTTTTTTCTCTTCTTCATTAACTAATTTAGAGAGGTATTGAAAGCTTTTTATAAAAGAAGCGTGTGTCATATCACTCAGATGATAATGCTGAATTCCTTCCAGGATCTAATATAACGACTGAGGTTATAGCTCAGTCATAATTCAGTTCATTACCTGAATAGATAACAAGCTTGCCCTTTAGCCATTGTGGCTCTTGCATATTTGAAACACACATGTTGATGGTTGAAAACGATCTCAGAATATCCATAATGAGCAAAAAGCCTGATCGAAGAAGTGGGTGGTATCCTATTCACTGAGGTGTTACAGGCACATAATCAATAGGGCATGGAGGAGGGAGGTCATTTTTATTTCCCAAATTATCTTGTTCACTTATATGTGAATCAGACATTCATTAGCATTTAAATACTTTTTGACATTTGAGACACTCCCCTATTTCTATGAGATTTTGACACAGTTTCACTGAATATCTTTTTATAACCTGAATCTAAAAAATTATTTTAACCATTTTTACATATTCTGTCAGTTGTGGGCGAACTGTCAAGGATTTAGAGGCTTGCTTTTATTTAAACACCCGAACGTACA
The DNA here is from genome assembly GCF_000699145.1 of Aptenodytes forsteri. Classification (NCBI taxonomy): domain Eukaryota; kingdom Metazoa; phylum Chordata; class Aves; order Sphenisciformes; family Spheniscidae; genus Aptenodytes; species Aptenodytes forsteri. Next base: position 5,338,129 of record NW_008796041.1, on the reverse strand, counting down.
CGTTTACTAAGAGCCTAAGCCCTGGTTTGGGCCTGAACAAGGCATTTGCTGTTACATTTTTTAGAGGCAGGTTGGGGGAA
>NW_008796041.1:5318898-5337988 GCF_000699145.1 Aptenodytes forsteri | reverse complement strand
TGTGGGTTGAGATAAAAACTGTTTAATAATTGAAATAATAATAATAATAGAATATACAAAGCAAGTGATGCACAGTGCAATTGCTCACCACCCGCCGACCGATGCCCAGCCAGTCCCCCGAGCAGCGGCCCCCCCCGGCCAGCTTTCCCCAGTTTATGTACTGAGCATGACGTCCCATGGTATGGAATGTCCCTTTGGCCAGTTGGGGTCAGCTGTCCTGGCTGTGCCCCCTCCCAGCTTCTTGTGCTTCTTTGTTTTATAAAGAAGGACAAAAGAAACAGCTACAGCATAATAGACCTTGCAGTACATCAGCTGCAGCATCTCTTGAGAAAGACTTCAGCACTGTCCTGGTTTCGGCACGTTTCCTCCCATCAGCTACCCACTTCTCCCCCTCTGCCTCCCTACAGCTGTGTGAATAAAGGGTTCTTTTTTCCTGAAACTTCTGAAAATGAGAAAAACAAAGCACCTTTTGAGGTCAAGCCAAGATTTATTTTAGCTTCTTGGTGAATCAATTATTTTAGCTTCTTGGTGAGTCAAGAATTTGTTTTTTAAAAAAAACCCTCTGGCTTAAATAAAATGTTATATTTGACAGGGAGTAAAACATTTTGTTTTCAAGCCTTCTCCTCTTAAAAAAGTGTCACAATAAAAAACATTTTGAATTTAAAAAAAAAAAAAATCAAAACTCGCTTTTGTTTATTTCCAATTTCAGACCTATATAACTTTTTTCAGTTGCATTTTAATGCCGTTAAGAATTTTGTGAAATCAATGCATATTTTCAAAATCTTGTTGGTGTTCCCACAATTGTGTTTTTCTTTGAAAATTATCCAACATATCAACCACAGGTTGCATTTACTCCTGGTCCACTCTTCTGTGCTTCTATAGACACTATTTCTGACTGATCTAGTAACTGAAGTTATCTGCCAAAGAAACACCCAACACCCCCCATCCCCCCCCCCCCTTTTTTTTTTTTTGAGGGAAAAAAACCCCTCAAACCTTTTTGTCTTCAGGACTTCAAAAGAAAACCATAAAGTCTCTGTTCTAGAGTAATAGGGAACTTCTGGTCTGTCTTCTGAGCTTTCACCTCCTGCAACTGTAAGTTTTTGATATTGAAGTTTCTGCAGCATCTTGGTGGATTTCTGCTCTATGACCCTCTCTTCTTCACAGAATCCCAGAACCAGCTGACTGAAGAACAGAATGAAATTATCAAAGTAGGCAGCTGAATTCCCTTAACTCATTTTTAAATCCCCAGTATAAGAACACAAATATAACATAGACAGTGTAAAACAGCCTTAAAGATTTAAATTTTTAAAAGGTTTTAAAACTAATTAAATAAATAAAAAAAGCCTTACTAAAATGAACCAAGGAACATGAAGCTTCCTCAATTCTCCATAAATGAGGGTACCCAGTGCTTGCTTGCTTGCTTGCTTCCAAGCCCACTACTAGGATTTACTTGTTTCCTGAGGTTCAAATACAGCCTGCCTTGCCTATTTTCTTCAGGTGTGGAGCTGTGTGTGCCAGTGTAGGCTATTCTATCATCCTTATTAGTCTTATATGAAGCAGCTGTTACCGCTTTCTGAGCAGCAAGCAGGTTGCCAGACAGCCTGAGGGGCTAACCAGCTGACATCCATATTTTGTTCTCAATAGGTCCTAGACTCATGCTTTCAGGGGAATAAAGTGGCAGGTAGGTTTTGCCTCCTTTTGTGCAGATGACAGATGCAGTTTCATTTCCTACCGCAGCTGGACAACCAGTACAGTTGCATTTCTTTCTTAAACAACCCACCCCCCAAAAAGTATTAAGCTGCACTGTTTCATTTATTGGTAGTACATGCTTGCGAAACATTACACAAATGACATTTCTCTTTAGTACCTTAAAATGAAATAAATTACTTACAGACAGTTTAATTCAGGAATAAGAAAAAAAATGAATGTGAAAAAGCTTCTTAGTGAAGGCTTTCAGTGGTTTTTAACATAATGCCTTATGATAAGACCCTCCTGGCTGGGGAGAAATGTACATTATTATTTGTATTCTAGTTGTGCCTACGTGCCCCAGCATGAATGTGCTAGGCCCTGTGTGGATGCTGCGAGTTCGCTGATCTCCAGGACAGCTTACAGCCTCGGCAAGAAAAGCATGGTGCAAAGCAGGCTAGAAGGGTGAAGGGATGTGCTCAGGGGCAGTCAGCAAAGCCAAGTATAAGCAACCAGCTTTTGATTCCCCTGCCTCATGTTGACTGCCTGGAAAAATGTTTCTCTTTCAAGAAAAAAGGATGGAAAATTAAATCCCTGACAGTCCTAAGGAAAAGGTAATTGGAATCTGTAGAGAAACCACCAGAAACAACCTTTTTGCTCTTAGAATCATAAAGGATTTTTTTTTCGCTCCCAGCTTCATGCAAGCTCCTCAATTTTCGTCAATACTTCAGATCCATCTCTCTAATTTATTCTTCTTGGAAATAATTTTTACATTTACTAAAAAATCGTCAACTTAAAATCACCCCTTTCTTTACTCAATTTTTCTCCCCTAACTAAATACTTTCCTGTGTTTTCACTTATTCTCCTGTGTGCTACATACGTTCCTTGGCCTGGAACCATTCCTTTGTTGTCTGAATTATAGCATCTGTGCATTGTTATAAATTAGCATAAGCAGTGTATATAAGGTAAATTCCACTGATTAATTGATTCTGAACAGTCCTCCTTGGCTAATGAGATAGGCACATTGAAGAAGAGATCAAGAACTGGTTTTGACTTTCAATGCACCCAACTGTCTTCATGTGACTGAACTGCTCAGAATCGCACCCAGCTGTGGGATTGCACATTCAACACTGATATGTTGAAAATGAAGCAATAAAGCAGCTTCATCAGTGCATCCCTAGTTTAAATTAGTATATGAGAAATAATTGTCATAAATCGCTGTGAATAATAAGATACTTCAGAGCATTGTCAGGTCCATTTGATTTTTTTTTTTAAATCGTGTTAATTAGGAAACATAAGGAAAATTTGATGACTGTTATTTTAATACAAGTTCACATTTACACGTCCACCCTGCTTCTGAGTGTCTCCCACTGCGTCAGAAGAATGAGTGGGCTTATTCAGAGTGTTAGTGTAGAAAAATACCCATTTCCCTTCTTTTCTCCACATGCCAGCTGTACATTTGCACTTGGAGTAATTCTTCTGAGCTTTGGTGAAGCAGATATTTAGAAAACAGACACTTTACTCCCTGTCTCATCATCTTCCTTGAGCAGACACCCATTCTCAGCCCTTTTTTTGACTTATGATTAATACATATGTTTAAAAATATTGAGTGCCTCTTTCTTCACCCTCTCAGCTGTAATTTCCAACACTCTTCTTCACTTCAGATAATGATTTTTAAGATGAAGCAGATATAGCATTGTGTAAAGCAACAGAGTTTTAAAAGATGAATGTATAGCCTTCTGCACCAAAAATCTGGAGTTCTTGGGATGTTCTGATCGAAGCCTTAGTTTCTTTTTCAGTCCAGCCAAAACATAACCTAGCATCAATACTAGATAACTCTCTTTTGGATTCCCTGGAAAATATGTTTATCATTGGTGTTCAATGAACTCAGTCCAGTAGCTGCATAAATAATTTCTTTGGTATGAACCTGGGTATGCATGTAGGATAGGAAGTGCAATGAGACTACTGATAGTCTCTGCTTAGGGAAAAAGGATTAAAGGTCCTCTACTGGGAGTATTTCCTAAGAGAAAGTGTCTTCCTTGATGACAAGCTCAAAGAGCTGATAAACCCAAAACATAGTTATGAGCTATTAGTTAACAATTATGTTTCACTATCCACAAGTTAAGTATAAAATATTCCAATTCAAAGATAGTGGAGAGGTCCACTGAATTCAGTACAATTTACATCCATCTCAGGATAACTGGAGCTCCAGAAGAACTCCAGTAACCAGCACTGAAACAAACTCTTTAAAATTGTGTGTGTGTGGGAATCAATGTTTTAAAGAGTGAAATATAAAAGAAAGTGTAAACAGAAGTGCAAGTGATCCAGGAATCAAAGGTTTGAGTCCAAATTCCTCAATACTTCAATGCTATTTATTATAACCTATTGATGTGCCCTCAGCGTCAGAAATCTGCTTACAGTATTGCATCTAGAAAGGGAGAAATAACTAAAGATTCTCATTTTTATCTCTGTCACAATGGGATCACATAAAAATAAATCAAAACTTTGGAGTTCACTGTTCAGTTTTTCTTTCCTGATTTTTGTTTCTCCCCCTCCTTCTTTCAAACTATAGTTGATGTGAATTTGCTGCAACAAAATCACACACAAACACAAGAAAAAAGAGACAAAAAAATAAATTTCGGGATATGACCCTAGGTGAAGTTTTTTGGATTTCTTTCTTGCTATTTAATGTCAGAGGATGATCTGTCATAGTGCAGCATATACAGGAAGGTCCAATGAGTGCAAATTTTGTCATTCTGAGCACTTGATCTATGATGTAGATGATAACACTGGCAGTCTGTAATATACGATACTTCATTGGTGGTTTTTGCGAGAATGCTTTATACTTTCTTAGCAACCTCTGTTATTAAACTCTTCATAACATTTACAGTAGTTCAGCTGCTGAAAGAAAATGCATGAGTCTTGAAACAGCCTGGAAATGAATAAAAATTAAAACTGAAAAAGACAAAAGCAACAGCTGTGAGCTGTGGTCTCTGGGTTGCTGGGAACTCCCCGAACCATGACATGCACACATGCCAGAAAAGGCTCTTTTTCTTCTGGATAATTGACATGTAGTCTGCATTGGAAAACAGCGATGCAGGGAACTGAGCTGAGATGCAACTTGTTATCCTGTTGTATGTCCAACTAACGCAGTGTATGAACAGCTTCTGACTGAACGGCAAGGTTTTGCTTGGGAACATTCTGTAGTTGGGAAGAAGTATTTGATGCATGTCCTAACAGCCACTTAATTGTATTTACTTAACATTTATATAAGCTGCCTCCTTCAACTCCCCATAGTAATCAGAAGAATGAAATTCCAGGATCCAGACAAAGGCTTTTAATATTTTTCATCCACCATAGCTCTACATAAAGAGGGGCTTTATTAAGCTAATGGATGAGGCTAAAAACATACCACCTGACAGGACCGTATTACTTTCACTGCTCAGCACAATGCTCAGAACTATAAACTGAGAGATTAGCATATCAGTGAGAAAAAAGGTAACAGTTAATGCAAATGTCCTTACAGCTCAAGTGGCAGCAACTGTGGGTTAGCGCCTTTTTTCCCGTAGGATAGGCACCATCTGAATATATACTTTGGCATGTAAATACATTCGTGACATTATTATAATGAAATTCCATGACAGTTTGTTTGTCTGGAAGTGCTGAACACAGTATTTTAAATATTCATTAAAAAGAAGATATGACAGCTCTACCTCTTGCCTGGTAGTTAGAGTTCCTGCACTGGGAAACCTTGGTTTGTGCAAAGCAGGTGATAGACAATCATTATGAAGTTCTGAGACAGATTCCCTATCCTCTCTTCATCAGGCTGTGCAGCAGAGCAAAACAGGTCTCTCTGAACTCCTAAGTGTAAAATACAAAAATATTCACTGACAAAGAGCAAGAGAGAATGACCCCATGACTTTGTCTTTGACTACAAACGTAGATAAAAGGTTTTCTGGAGTTCCGTTCCGTTCCCTTTGCCAATTGATGTTGGTACAGCTGGAGCTGCCCACTCTGCTCTGAACGCTTGCACCATTACACAGAGGCTGTGAATTTCAATCTCCTCGTTCAGACAAAATAACTGAACCTGAATTTCTGCAATGAATATCTTAACTACTGTCCTTTTCAATAAAATAGGATGCTTCCTCACCATCTCTTTTTTTTCTTTTAAAAGTACTCTTAACAAAACTTTTAAAATTCAATCAAAGGAAATGTGTAACTTGACAAAACAGTGTTTTTCAATTTGTTTGTTTCTATTGAGAAGATTGTTCTTTATTCCTTTCCATCCCTCCCAAATTTCAGGTCAGACTGAACTTAAGTTCTTCTGATTTCTCTTAGTCAAATGAGATTTGGAGCAAAGTGAGGTGTCTGTTTATCTGTTTCCCAAGACAGGTCTTGGATCTCGTAGTCTGAGAGAATGTGGTGGAGACTGCTGCAAATTTGCAATGACAATAAGAATCAATAAAATCAAGTGAATGACTGCAGCAATCCCCAGTAGTGTGAGCAATTTCAGTTTGACAGGAGCAGATTTCAAGTGATTGTTGTTGTGACTCAGAAATGAGGGTGCTGTGAAGCCGCTGGCTACTGCATGTAGAAATCATAAATTTTTATTCGTGAGACTTGGCTGTCCAGGTAGAACCACTCTTTGCTTTATTTTTATCTGTCAATAATTGCAATTACCTGCTTTGCTTCTCTCTTCATTGTGTAATGGTGCTTTGTGTGTCTTGTGTTTGGTTCTTTGGTTTCCTTGGTTGTAGGCAAGAGGGTTGCATGGACACATACAGATTGTGAAACAACTGCACTTGCCCTCAGTAAGATCTCTGCTTGATGAATGGATTTGTTGATTACTGGATTTATTGTTTCATGGCTGGACACAATGTTTTGTTTTCGGGGAGTTATATCCCCCTTCCTGGCACAGATTATCAACCCTATCTTCCCTTTGAAGGAAAGAAAAGCAGCAGCACTTGTAGCTACTCTGGTTCTCCATGTACTCCATGCTATCAGATATGGTTTAGGGAGGTTCTTTATGTTCTCTTCATTTGTTCCCAGATACATAAAAAGATTAGAGTCCTAAATTTGTCATAGGATTAAGTCCAAAGAAGAGCTGTTCAACTTAAATACCAATATCAATCAGCATAACTCTTCCTCTGAAGAGATCAATGTCTATAAAGGCAAAATAGAAATATGAGTTTCCTCATTTTTGAGGGATCCCAGGGAGAGACTGAGTTGATCTAATGGTAATCTGTATCTAAATCTTTCTCCACTGGCTGCAGAAGAAGGTAGGCACTTACTACTTCATTACATGCCTAAAATTTCCCACACAATTCACACCCAACTTAAACACATAAAATAGATGTGAATAACACCAAAAGAGGCAAGTGTTACTTGAACACTGTGTTGTTTAGCTATCAAGATTTCTTAAAGCAGCATCTTAGATACATGCACAATGCAGCACAACCTGAGAGCTGTATTGCTTACATTGTACATACCGTGTATCTCATGTTAACATTCCTTTCTAGTCCTTTTTTTTGGTGAAATAATACCGCATGCTATATAGCATTGATAAAATGTAATATTTTTTTTTTAAAAATGAAACTGAAAAGGTTTATAAAGAAGAGAGGCTTAAAATCACTCTATTGACATTGTAAAGCTGATATTACTTGCAGTAATGCCAAGGCATTTCTAAACAATTCAAGCATAAGCTGGCATTCTGTACAGAGAAATATTTTCACACTGAAAGACAATAGAGACCCAACGTATCCTGGTATAAACTTCAGATTAAAAGTATTTATAGGCTTTATATCTGCAAAAGATTTGTTACCACTTTATTAGAATTTGAGGATAAAGCATAAAGGAACAGGGTTTCCAAAAAACGTATATTGATTAGATGGTTGGATTTACAGATTGGCACCATTTCTGAAATTAATGTCCAAATTGCTGTGCTTGTTAATTATACATCAATATTTGATTAACCTGAAAGTTCTGAAATCACTTTTCTTCCTCATTTATGCTAATAGAATATCTGTCAGCCCTTTGGCTTTGATATCATTCACGTAGATACAGGGCCACATGCAAATCTATCAACACTGGACATTTAATTTGTGCCTAAATTTTATGTATCTAATGGAGCATTCTTTCAAAGAAGTATTTAATATAAAAATACAATTTTTTAAAAGATATTTAAAAGTTAAGATCCCACAAATACTTCCACTGAAAGATCTAGTATACATAAGGTGCCTGACTTATGTGAATAGGATCTCCCTCTGGAGGCCTCCAAAGACACCTATTTCTCTCCTTTGCCTTTACTGAGAAGATAGACACTTAAGAGTTTAGGACTAAGGACCTAAATTTATCTATGAGAACTGAAAAGTCAGTATTAGATAGCAGCTACATTGGTGGCTTCTGATGTACTACTTCTGAAGTTATTTCCTATCCTAATAAAAGCAACTGTCAATATTACCCTGTGGCAGCAACTAGTAAATGCCACTATTTTAAATGGTGACGAAAAAATATTTTTTGGGGCATTCCATCTTGTGAGAATGTGATGGGAGGAAACCATGAGCAGATTTGTCATTATATGGTCAGGGCAGATGCTCACAGATTTCCTAGAGTTTAAGGCCAGAAAGGACAATTGGATCATTCAGTTGGATCTTCTATATGTTGAGTATCATTTAATTTCAATGTTACCTCTCTTTTTCTCCCAGTAATATATGTCCATGTAAACCATATATTTATCTTCCCATTCTTGCTGTGAGTGAGAGGATATGGACATAAATGTACGTGTTTGGGTGTGGCTTTTGTTCCTTACTGACCTCCCATACATGCCTTGCCCTGACAATACATCTGTGAAAGACTCCCAAAGTTTTTGTAGCCAGAATTCTTGAAAAAAGATTTATTCATTGTCTTAAACTGCTAAAAATTTAAGTTTTGGGTAAAGTTTAGGGGGGTTGGGTTTTTTGTTGCTGTTTGGTTGGCTAGTTTGGGGTTTGGGATTTGTGTGTGTGTGTGTGGGGGGGGGCGGGTAGGATTATACTCACTGTGAGTATGAACATTCCTTTTTTTTATCCAGTTATAATGTAGATAGAAGACTTAATCAGGATATAAAAGACAGTTTCTGTTTACCCTCTACCTGAGAAGATATGACTAAATCACATCTTTCTGGAGACTATTCAAATTCCCATGGGATAATCTAGGGTGGAGTTTTAATCTGTTCTCTTACATTGCCTCACATCGTAAAAGATATACAGAACTTTGTACAAGTCTGATTAGACTCTAAATTTGAGTCTAGATCAGGCTGTCTCTGGAAAAATGATGTTCACTAGGAACTGCTTGGAAGGAAGGGTGGAGAGGCAAGAACACAGGCATCTAGCTCCCAAGCCATGATAATTGAACTGTGTGATCATTCTCACCAGGACACTAAAAAAGTATTGCATGCAAAACAGAACACCCTCTAAAGGAGGAATCGGACACAGAAGAATACGCTCAATGGGGTGATGGTGAACTATTTTTAGGGGAGATGTTTCAGAGTCTTCTACATGAAGGAATAGATTGAATCAGGAACATTTGTGTGTTAGGTAAGTATATATGGGGTGTTGTCCTTGTACCTTTCTAATTACCACACCACACGAGACTTTACAGTTATTTTCTACTTTTCTCTGCCTTATATTCTGCAGGCAACTCATCTACAGCCCCAGAACTAAAAGGTGAAGAAAGACAGGTGCTTTCCTTTCTTCCCAGGCAGCTTGGCCTAGACACAGAGATCCCCCTGTGCACGCAGAAAGGTCCACTTTTACACATACACGGCTTTTATGGTAACGCTATTTCTCTGGTAATACTATTTCTATGCTAAAGTGTAGGCTTCTTTAGACATTATCATATTGAGGTAATACCTATCCTTGACAGAATGATGTGCTCACAAGCTATTATTAATTGACTGCGATGAAAAGTAACTTGTTATCAAATCATGGTGATATGACCATGGATAAAAGAAAACAAGCCTCTTTTGGGTCAGAAGGAATGTTTTTTGCTGGGGTAAGTAGCTAGAGTTTCATTTGTTATTTTCAGCATGTATAAAACATGTACATACCCTGAAAGAACTCCTCAAAATAATTTTAGTTTATTTTTTCATGCTAAGTACATATGGTTGAAGATACATGTTCAGTACTGAGATTGAAGGAGTCTGAGACAAAATTCAAAGAAGTAGACTATTTGTAAAGCAGAGTAGATCAGACTGTTAAAATCCAAACTAAAAGAAAAAAAAGTTATATGACTAATGGATATGGCCAGCAGTTTAAAATCTCTACTGTGCATTTATTATTTTTAAATAGAGAAAAAATTAAAAATTTCATTAAATACAGAGAATTGATTGTGATTCTGACCAAGCTTGCATTTAGGTAATGTCTCTGGAAGTATCTGCTCTTAGGTACTCACACGACTCCCCTGTCACCACAATCTATGTGTACCTTGTGAACACTAATGAGCACTGAAATTATTCTCCCTGAGTTATAGGATCTCCGAACTGTCTGCAGCATTTTTGTCACTACCTTCATCCTAACGTCATTTGCTGGTTAAAAGTGTTTGAACCTACATTTTCTTTTTTTCTCTACCCCGATAACCGACCTTGAGTCCTTGTTCAAGACTTCTTTAATTAATCTGGGATTCAAAATACATTGTCTGCTCTAGTCTCCTCACAAACTGACCTCGCAAAATGCTAAATCAGAAGTGAACTCATTAGCATTCAGAACCACTGCAGACGAACAAAGAAGGAACATTACAGAAAATAAAAGGAAAGATATTAAAAGAAGAGCATTGTGGGGAGGAGAAGGAAGAAAATAATTTCTTAAGTGGACTGGAGAGAAGGAGTAGGTGAAGGAGGCCACTCTGTATCAGAACATCTTTGCAATGATCTGTCATTTGGCAGGTAGAATGAGATTGCCTGTAAAAATTTTTCATTTTAGCTTGAATGCAAGGACTCATTGAAAAGCATATTTAAGCAGGATGAAAAGCATACACAAAAATGCATGTAGCTGATGCCATCATCTTAATGGACACACAATGAACCGGCAGGTTTTTCTTCAGCATAACATTGCCAATGTTTTGAATCTTTTTTATTTTTTCCCTAATGGTATTTTTCTCCTTCTTCTTTAACTAAACAGCCTAGCAGTCTTTCACTTCAGTGACTTTTTATAACAGTCCCCATCATTAAAACAGTTTGGTAGCTCTACTTATTACAGCACCTGTGATGTTCTAAGGAATGTCTAGGACCACACAAGGAGCTTTGATTGTTGTTACTTGCCTGGGAGAGAAAAGAGTGTGAGAAGTGAATTGACAAAATTAATGCCTCGTGGTATGAAATGAGTAATTTGATTAATGACTAAAGACTGATTTCTGCTGTTTGGCCAAGAGAACATTGCAGGAGTACATTGTACACAAGGTATTCTACTCCAGCTAAGTTAGGGATTGGAGTTGTTTTAAAAATAAACCAGACTAGTTGCTAAGATATTCATCAAGGAGGTGACGGGAAGCCTGAATTCCAGATTCCTGCTCTTATAAGTATTTTTACTTTTACCCAATGACTGCCTAATATAAAATACATAAACAGTGATGGAAACAGTTACCAGAGTTCAGGACTCTCCTGCTGACCTAAAGGCTACATTAGGCCATCTGTACAGAGTGGGGTTTTTTCCTTTTAATTTTTCTTATTCTTTCCATTCTGTTCCTATGAATCTTACTTTCTTTGTTAGTCAATAGGTCAAATTTCAGCAGGAGGGGTGGAAGGTGACACACTGAAGGTGCTTAAGACTTTTTGGGGGCTGTAAATTACATGCATTTGAATCTCTTAAGCTCAAGATAGAGAGGAGTCTGAGGCACTAATGTCTAATACCTAATACAGATTGTTGGCACCACTGATTCATCTAGCTCCGATTTGAATGAAGGTGGCTCTGGCTGCTATAATTTGTATTTCTTTTAATATTTTAGTCAGAACAATTGTAATAAACCAAACAGGCCAGACCCTGTCCTGTCAACCTGTTGGAAAGTAACACAACATGACTTGTATCTATATGGCAAAATTCTCTTGCCCTCCTAGATCATGAGAATTTCATCCACGCTACTTGTTAGGAACACCGCAAGAGTTATGCCATTGACTGCACTGCACCTCAACTGTGTGCATTTTTAGCAATTAAATACTATGGCTCCTTGCATACCCACGGCCTGCTGCTATTGCTTTAATAGTAAAGATGTCCCATTTAGTGTGCATGGTGGTCATCCAAACATGCTTACTAGGTCTGACCCTTTAGAGAACTGAAAATTTATTTCACCTAGATTTTAGCTAGGTGGGTTTGGATGGAACCTACTTCCCTGGCTGTTCACAGCACAGCTCTGGTTATGTACTGAAGATAAACATGAATCATAGAATCATAGAATCATTGAGGTTGGAAAAGACCTCCAAGATCATCGAGTCCAACCATCGACCCAACACCACCACCCACTAAACCATGTCCCTAAGTGCCTCATCTACTCGTCTTTTAAATACCTCCAGGGATGGGGACTCAACCACTGCCCTGGGCAGCCTGTTCCAATGTTTAACCACTCTTTCAGTAAAGAAATTTTTCCTCACGTCCAATCTAAACCTCCCCTGGGGCAACTTGAGGCCATTTCCTCTCATCCTATTGCTTGTTACTTGGGAGAAGAGACCGACACCCACCTCGCTACAACCTCCTTTCAGGGAGTTGTAGAGAGCGATGAGGTCTCCCCTCAGCCTCCTTTTCTCCAGGCTAAACAACCCCAGTTCCCTCAGCCGCTCCTCATAAGACTTGTTCTCCAGACCCCTCACCAGCTTCGTTGCCCTTCTCTGGACACGTAACTAGAAGATACTAATGACATCATTGAGTCAAATTAAAGCAGTCAGTTTAGTCTCCTTGTATATCAGGAAGACAATGAGTACTAGCTATTTTGTTTTTCTAGGTGGGAATTTTTGATTTAGATGGTTAAAGTGATGCAAGTTTTATTTATGTACCTAAGGTCATCTTCATGTCTGGCCTGAGGACAAATACATTCCTAGAACTGTATTCTCACAGTAACTCTGGCTTAGCAGTAGATGAATTTTCTGTTCTTGTTAGAAAATGATTAATACATTGTTTGCTAAGAAACCATGAGTTGTTGTTGGGTAGAGGGAAAACAAAGGACCAGATTGTTCAAAACTCTAACTGAAATAAGGCAAAATATCCCTGAAATTCAGTAGTGTGGCTATTTTTTTCTTTATATTCTTTGTTTCCAAACTTCTCTAACCTTTTATAAAACTGAATTAGGAAAGATTTAGGCTGGACTTGGATATACATATATATATATTTAATTTTTTTTGCTAAGAATGAACCTCTCAGGGTAGATGGTTTTTTTATTCCCAGAGGAAAACCCTCAAGCTACATTTTGCAGTTTCTCTCTTGGGGCCAATTAGGTAAAGGGCATCTACCCTGTGTTTCAGAGGCTACAATTATCAGTTGCCAAGCTTGCTCACATGTTCAGAGGAGGCTCTGCACATGTGTTTGCCTTAATTTTCAGCTCTCATGAGCACACTAATTCAAAGAAGGGCTAACTGAGTCACTGTTAAAGTTATATTCCCTCACCCTTCATGTACAGCAGATTGGCTTTGCAATTCTGTAACAGGCATTTTAAGCCTCCTCAGTGAACAAAGCACATGATATACATTAATAATTGTCTGTGGTAGTCTGACAGACTCAAAAAGGATATAAGAAAAAGGACCAGCATGAAAAAGGAGTCTGAGAGAAAAAGACCCAACGGAGTTCTGTACTGATTCGGTCTCCTTGGAGTGAATATAGCTGTCATCATCTCTCCTGTAGAAAATAAGCATTAAAAAAGCCAGCTGGCAATTATTCTCAGGATCTTATTTATAGCACAAAGGGATTTTCTTTCTAAAGCACTTTTTAAAAAACATTTTGTTACATTTGTGTATTAGCTTTTGAAAAATCATAGGAAAGCGCCATAATTGCTAATTAGAAAACAGTTAAAGAGACATTAATGAGACTCCTACATTGGTCTTTTATGCAGAGAATTGATGAGATTTTTTCCTAAGCAGACACAGTTCTCAGACAGATTCATTAGCTGGTCTCTAACATGCACAATACAGTTAATGAGCAGAACATACATGCCATTTATTCAGCTATATCAAGTGATATTTACTCATTTGGGGAAAAGGCTACATGTTAAATATAGTTATTATATGAACTGAAAAAGTTATACATTTTTAATGGAGATGAAAGTTAAACTTTGGAAGAGATTGTCAGCTGTTTCATAAATTCACTATAATTTCATAAATTCTTCATCACTTGACTTTTTTTTTCAAAATAGAAACTAAATAAATCTTTAAAATATGTGCTTAAGGTCACGTTCAATAAACCAAATTTTTGGGAAAATTCATACTGCTTCCCGCTGCTGTGCATAATGTTGCTTTCAGCCCTTTACTTTTTCAAACAAATGATAAATAGCCTGGTGAGTGATACTGTACAACTAACAGATCTTGCGTATATGGTGACAAATGCAATTGTAAGTCCAAAGTTGGCTTGGTGGGTCAAACCTTAGATGCTGTAAATTAGTTGGCTTGGTGGGTCAAACCTTAGATGCTTTAAATTACCACAGCTGTATATATGGAATTAAACTAAATTTCACCAGCTAAGATATTATCTCTGTTTTTTCACCTCATTTATGGTTATGCTGTGATTATTTTTCATCATAGGTGCAAATAAATCAGATGTGCTATACAGATTTATGATTAGTAGTCAACACTTATATCGTATTTTGTGCTCACTGTGACAAACCTGAAAACATATATTGTTTTAAAGGATATGGAACCTGGTTTTGTGGCTTTGCAGTAGCTTATTTGCAGTTGCATCACTTCCAAAAAGGGCTGTAAGAGATATATAGTATCTCTTAATAATAGAAGAGATTATTAAAGGGAATGTAAAGCCTTATAGAGCTGGGCCATGGAAAAAGGAGGAGGAGGGGTTAGAGGAAACTGTTCAGGCTTTCAAGACAAGATGAGCAAACAAGAAATCAGATTGCCAGAGATGTGAATCTGGTACCCTGACGGACAGGAGGTTGCTATGGCTCCATGTGTCTTGGTCCAACCAGTAGAGAGGCTGAGCTTTTATTTCCGAGGGACACGCTCACGCGCTGCACACAGTGCTTTACCAGCACCCACAGAAACACACACAGCACCCACACAAACATGACCAGCGTGGATGGCCTGATGCTGGTCCTTCTCTTCTGCTGATCAGGATGGAAGTCTATACATATATGAAGACAATAAGGATCCCTCATTAACTGGTAGACACTCAAGCACCCACACAAACATGACCAGCGTGGATGGCCTGATGCTGGTCCTTCTCTTCTGCTGATCAGGATGGAAGTCTATACATATATGAAGACAATAAGGATCCCTCATTAACTGGCCTTAGACACTCAGTCTACCCAGTAGCTGGCCCCAGATCCCTGCCCCTGATGCCTGCAGCCCCAGCCCAGCTGCTGGGATGCAAACCTCTTCTCAATACACACACACAAAAACAGGTCTGTCTGGCAGTTGGTCCAGACCTATGGTCTCCCAGGCTGCCATCTCTCAGACCCCCTGGTCAGGCCAGTATCCAGAGCCCCAGCTCCCCGGTAGCTGCCTCCCAGACCTCTTATCCTGCTCACCAGCTACTCTGGCTTGAAGTTTGCCAGCAAATTGCACTCACACATGCAGTCCTGCAATTCCTTAGGGAAACATACACTCAGGTCACTCTGGTTGCTGGCATCCAGACGTACTGGCCCCTGTGACCTGCAGTCCCTTCTCCAGTTGCTGGCAAACACACATACACACAGAACTGCATGTGAGATCACACTGAAAGCAGGAATAGGATTTAATAATCCTATGTGGTGATCAGGCACAGGGCCAGACAAGCCTGCAGACCAGCAACCTATTTACTGTCAGCCAGCCTCTTTATCCCCTTTCTGCTCTATTTTCTCATGCTTGTCCCCCCCCAATCCACCCTGATCTCTCCCTTTCCTTCCCTTTGATTCTTCCCCTAAACATCCCATAACGAGTCTTGCATATTCCCACAATCCCCTTAAAATACCTTATAATATAAATTTCATGCAACCTCCAAATGCCCTTCCCCTGCTTCCCACGAGGGGTCCTATATTCCTATAGGCAATAACCCTCCTCATTCTGCAAGTTATTCTGGTAAGGGAGTTTCTTTTGTTGAACCACTTTGTTGGGTTTCACACCAGGGACGATGGTCTGAGAGTTCTCCTTGAATAGCCCTTGGAGTAGCCTATTTGGTGTGCCTCGTTTGCCCTGACATTGCTCCTCTGAGCTGTGCCAGGCCTCTGGTTTTGTGGTGGCCAGCCTCTAATCACACAGCTTAGCACTGAACAGTCTGTTTCTCCCAGTCTTAGGTGGGCTCTGAAGGACTGTACCTATGTGCTACGAAAATTAAACTTTAGAAAAGGAGAGTGGCATATCTATAGAATTTTCTTTTTCTTTTACTCTTTTTATGTTTTTCAATTTTGAGCAAATGGAGATCCAGTTCTTTACTTCAGCGAAGCTCTTCCACTTTGCATAATATAATTATTACTATGAAAATAATTATTCATTGGAACAGAGAATGAGAATGTTAGGGCAGTTACCTTGGAGGCCCAGATTGCAATCCTTCTTCCAGTGAGTACATAATTATGCATAAAAAGCAAGATTCAGAGTAGCACACCTCAGGACCGGTGCTCGTGGCACTCTTCAAGAAGGTAGAAATCAAATAAAACAAGTATTTGTTCCTGTGCAACCTGGTAGGCCTTGTTTGCTCAAACGGCTACTCTTCTGAGTACAAATGGCACGTTGCTATCATTTTGCTATCTGTTGTACAAGATGAGATGTGATTCACTGATGTTTCTTTCTTGTTGTGTGCTGATTGGGATAGATTTCATTTGTGAATTCTACCAGAGGTTTCAAAATAGTTCTTGGGGCTGTTAGTAATTAATGGATCAGTGCACGGCCGGGGCAAAAATATAGATACCAATAGGGTCTTTCGTTTTCTTAAATGTAGTACTGAATGTTTAGGGGTAGACAAAGGGTAGATCTTAATGGTAGCTCTCCCACCTCATAAAATCCTAGAATCAGCTCATCATGTGGCTCCATTGAGCTAGGCTCACCATTTTAAATGTTCTGGTGGGACTATGGGCACCCAAAGCTGTCGGCATTGTAGTAAATAGCATTAATGAATCAACAAAAACTGAAAGCATTAATTAAGTAAAACTCTGTCCAAAAAAGCAGCTATTTTTATACCAGTGTCATAGCGACACCCAGCCATACACATGCAGAAATTAATACAATATAGAATAAAGACAGCTGAGAGAGCTTTAAACATCTTGTTTTGGTTTCAGCAGGTGTCTAAATGCTTTAGACAGCTCCTCGTAAATTCTTGCCCCATGGAGCATTAAATCTGAAATGTTGTGCAGGAAGTCTCTATCTTCCATGCAAGTTGAATTATCTGTGTTTCTACTTGAAGTCACTGTAGCACACATATGCACTCTTTTTTTTTTTTTAAGCTTAATCAAACGATGTCCAAACAATTCAAAACTCAACACAGATCAAGGGAAGCAGCATGACTGAAAATATCACAACTCCTGAAAACATACATTTTACTCTGCAAGGTGTGACTTCAAAGTCCATCTAGTGAATCGACTGTTCTTAAGGTTACTGAACTCTGTTAGCTCTATTTCTTAGTATTAACTGGAAGTAAAAAGTGCACAAAATTAAGTTGCTAAGAATTGGGGCTTAATGGGTTCAAGGTTTCACCCATAGATTCCTGTTGTTGACAGAAATGGGTAAAATTTTCATCAGCAACTGCTAATTTCAAATGCTGCAGATTTTGGTGTGACTGTTTAATGATGCTTACGCTTTCCGGACAGCACTGGTGACTTGTTTTCTAATGATTTGGTTTCTTTAAGAGATGATGTGATAGTAACATTTTTTCCGCCATTATTTTCTTTTCTATTAGTAACGTTTTCATGCGGAGGTAGAGTTGCCATCACTTTTGTGGTTTGATCTGCACAGCTGTAATGAGATGTGTGCTCTATTAGCTATGTCTATCAGATGTTCGGATCTCTCTTCTAATACCAGCTAATGGCCAGATAGTACCATTGATTGCTAAGCAGAGTCGCCCATTGATTTCACTAGACTGTCTGCTGGGCAGTCAATAAAGTAACATGGCCCAAATTTCACTGAAAAAGAATCTACAGACCATTTTATTTGGAATATAACTGACTGTGTAGGGCAAATGACATGTCAGGGTATTTTATGTGCCTGATCATTGTGAACTGACTAAATATGAAAGCCATTGGCATTCAAATATGGACAATAATATAACACACACAGGGCGTCTAATGTGCTTTCTCCTTCTGACTTCTGTCGTCAGTTACACTGGTGTAAAGTGGGTATAAAATGCTATTTTTCTGGTCTGGGTTTTTTTTCATTCTCACTAGTATAAATGACTTGGGGATGTGTAGAGCAAGGGTTAATTGAGAAATTCTATTTAAAGTTTTATGCTATTTCTATGCTAGTTTTATAAAGGAGATAGCATTCTGTAACGTACTCCTGCTGTTTCCTTCCCGTTACTCTTTAGTAGTGATGAGACCAAAGATCAGCTCCAAAGTGTCTGCCTTTTGTTATATGATCTTGACATTATTCAACACCTAAAGAAGAAGGATGGTCCAACATTGAGGGTATTGGCCCCCTCATTTCCATAGCCCAAGTTCAGTTCTCTATTTTTGTGCAATTTGTGCAATGCCACTAAACCTGTACAAAGCAATATCCCACAGAAGTGCTAGGCTAGCTCTATCTGAGCCGGTGTTTTGAGGCTGGCAGAGATGTGAATTTGAACCCTGGAAGTTTCATGATATTTTTATAGGCCACGTGTACTAATTACCCATGGATCTTGCCATGCTTAAGTGTCACTGCACAGCCAAACACCATCTCAGCAGTCTGAGCTTCACTTTCCCATCTGTGAAATGGAATTTATAATACTTTGCTATCTCACAGTGGTACTGGGAGGAAAATACATTTAAGACTGTGAGATACTCATATACCAAGCTAATAAGGGTGTTCAGAATCTTTGGAATATTTAGTTATGTTAATTACTTATGCTAATTTGATACATCACTTTAATTTAACATAAAATATGGAAAGTCTTAAACCTTTCCCATGCAGAGTTTAGTCCGGCTCTATGATGTAATGAAGACATTTAATTGCATCTTCTCTTGTATTTTGCTGATGAATAAGTGAGTCTTAGTGGTGGTGTTTTCAGGGCCTGAACTTCAAGCATCTGCTTTTTTTTTTTTTTTTTTTTTTTTTTGCCAG
>NW_008796041.1:5266118-5318479 GCF_000699145.1 Aptenodytes forsteri | reverse complement strand
GGTGTTTTCAGGGCCTGAACTTCCAGCATCTGCCAACATTTTTTTTTTTTTTTTTTTTGCCAGGCTACCCTAGCTTTTACAATCCAGGCTTGGGCTCTATCCCAACTACTGCAGTCTGACACTAGGGTGGTTGGTTTTTTTTTTTTTTAATTGTACTAAAATAATGCTATTTTCTTGCAACTAGATGCTATGCCAATGTGGGGTAGGAGTCAACTGAGTAACAGTCTTTTCTTTGCATCCCAATGACGCAAGGCAGAATTTAGTGGTCTGAAGCCCTAGTCTGACAGGCAAAGGCAAAGTCTGTCAGACAGACTTTTCAATTGCCAAAAGAAAAAAGAAGAGGGTAGAGTGTGGTCTGCCTTCTCTAGGCTGTGCTTTCCGCTCTCCCAGGTAGAAAGAACAAAAGGGTTTGAGAGACCAAGAGCAGGAAGGGATATTCCATGTTATGTTGTCAGCGTAGCACAGAAACACTGCAGATCTAACAGCCTGCTAGGAATTAAAGCTGTGGAGTCATTCCTATTTTTCAGACATGCTGAAGCACTGGCTATGGATTGTTTGTTTTGTTTTATTTGACCCTAACTTCTCATTGATTTATTTTTGCCTTACCAGAAACAGCTGGCAGAGCAAAGAAGTCAAATACAGTCTTCCAAGAGAAAATAGCTTACTACAAAAGTAAAGATAAACAGAGGCAGGGAGAATAAAAAAAATCCTTGAAAGGAAGTGAGATGAGGTGATGACAGAAGGGAAGAGGTGTTTGGAATAGAGAGGTGGTGCCAGAAATTGTATATACAACTCCCTTTTCCTTAGGAGAAATTCCACCTGTTGCCAAGGCCTCAGGCCAGAGCAGGATAACCTTTTATTGTGCTCAGCAGAGTGAGAGAAGACAACCATTTAACCACTGGGACTTGGGCAGTCTGCAGACTACATCTGCTACAGTCCTTTTACATAGAATTTCAATCAGTTTTGAAAACTGTCCTTTGCCTTCACTCAAAAAGCAGTCAAGAGCGGCTCAGCACTGAAGATACTGTCACAGCATATTATGAGTTTTATTCATGGCAGTAGGTAAGTACCAAAGGTGATGCACAGTTCCACACTTTGATGCTACTAATTAGTCAGTCAGTTATTTAAAAATTGGCCTCTAGCAAAATATTTAAAACATCTGTATCGATGTTGGAGACTTCTTCACATTCAGTCTCAGACAATGAATAAGTAAACTTAGCCTGAGGCTCAAAAGAGCAACGTATTTTCTTAATTTTATAGTCCTTACTGGATGATAATTACTTTGTACACTCCTGAGTGAGTACCTGGAAGAAAAAAGTCACTGTGAAAACAAGAAAATTTCCATTCAAAAATAGGCATGTGAAGGAGGGGTCCATATGAATGAAATTATGATTTTTTGTCAATAATACGCAAAATTTTTTCATCATAGAGGTCACTGACAACCAAGAATACTAATTTTTATTTGCTGGGTAAAGAAAGTGAATGATAGCCAGCAAAGCTTCGCAGATAAATATGTGTGACATTTACAGCGGTTGGCTCACCTCATATTTCCTTTTACTAGTTTTAAGATCATATTTACAGGTTGTTTTTGAAGATCTTTATATCCCTCTCTCCTTTCTAACATGAAGACATATTAGGCATAAAGCATAAATCTGTTGCTTGCTTTATTATGAGTTGTCCCCATAAAGGCAGATTCATGTTTTTGAAGTTTCTAAATAGCAACAAAATCAAGCTTCTGATCTAAAAACTTTCTTTTAACACAGTGTCTCAGTTAAGTGAGATCATAAGTGAGGACACTTCCTCTAGCAAAATGGTCAAAAGTCATTGCAAAAGATGTCCTTTTTTTTCTCCTTATGGAAGATCATCAAACTTACAACATTGGATTCAGTACCTAAGATAGTATCAACCTGCAAACTATATGGAAGCAATGCTTGAAATATTCTGTATGGCTCCTTTTCACCTTTCACCAAGTCAGTAGGAGAAAGCTGCAAGCTCACAGATGTTTTTTTCTGCTGCTGTCATGGTTATTTTCAAATGCATTCTTAGATCATGCATTCCTCGGGGAAAGTCCTTTCCTCGTCTAGCACAAAGCTGATCGCTTTGCTGCTGTCTTTTTGATTTAGAGGGAAAAATCCCATGTCTGATGTGCAACTTTGATTTCCTGCTAATTAAAATTGCAGTGTGGGAGCTCATCACTCCTCCTCCAATCCACCCTGCTGAGGTTCAAGGCTACCTTTGGAACATTTCCACCCCCTGACGTGTTAAGATTGAAGAGAAGTCCTTGTTGCTGTTTACATAGTTCCCACAAATTTACTAAATGCTTGCTGAATCTACAAGCAGGTGAGCTACTTTAAAGCATGAACCATGGCTAAATAGAACACATATTTGTACTGTCTGGGTAATGGGTTAGTCTATCACCTTTATCTGGAAAGTGAGCGGTCTGACTTTTCTGTCTTTCAAGTCTCTTTTTTCTGTCTTTCAAACGCGACATTGTCATGGGAACTTCTAGTGCTACAAAGATCCATAGCAAATTTTCACTTATGTGTTAGTTTTGGTGAAGTGAACCACAACAGTTAGGTTTTCTGCAGCATTATTGTCACTGAACTGAAATCACTCCCCATCCAAGTCACAGAAACTTTTCCACTGACAAAGATACCCACCTGTATTGCACAGATATAGGAATAGAGATCAGTAAAACGCTCCTATAAAATGATTTGAGGGGCTTGAAACAAGATGATTTTTTTTTTTTTTTAAACAGTCCTAGAAATCCACCATTTTACAAAATCTAAAAAAAATCTTTTCTTCCTGTATTTTCCCCCAAAAGCTCTTGGCAGTTTCACTGTTGCACTTCAGGCCAAAACTAAAATTGACATTAGCTTAGAAATGGGCTGCCAAATAGTATTTGCCTCCCTATCTTTCCTTTTCTGCCTCCCCAGGGTGACTGTCAGTGAGCCAGGAAGGCTGTAGGTCAAACATAAAGCCAAAGTATTTGATTCACACAATTTCTGTCCAGGACTGAGTACCAGAGAAGCAGGGACTTGTGATGCTTAGCTAGAAGTATCTTATTTGGATACTTATTCTCAATTTTCTACAATTTTCTACAGACAAATAATAAATATTTAAAATAGCCATCCATACAGGTTCCATCCATGTCTTCAAAACATTACTCTAATAGAAAATAAGGAGAAAAAAAACCTCTGGCACTCTTATTAGCATGATATATGAACCAATATTCATTGTTAAGCAGAGGACTGGAAGTTTACCTTAAAATAAAATACTGATTTGGAAGATTTATGTAGTCTTGCCTGTATTGTACACATACTTCTCTGCTTCACAGTGTGGAGCAGACACATCACCATGCCTCAAGGAGGAAAATAAAAACACTGAAGTTTATTAATCACTCATTTTCTACAGTGTATCAGCACTGAGTTATTTAGCACAGTCACTTCTCTTATTTTGACATGTTTGGGAAAATTCACAGTGTCTAATTGGCTTTCAAACTCCCACTTCTACCTATGTGGCTTGTTAATCTGTCATTAGTACACACGGGATGTAAAAGAAAATGTAGCATAGGAATATTGACTGGCTCAAGAGCTGCTAAAAGGTTTCATGTTGCACTCTAAGTGCCTTTTTCATCTGGGCTTTTTTTTTTTTTTGTATTTATAAAATCGAAAATAACTCTTTGAGTCTTTAGCTTGGCTGCCATAGACATCACCCTACTGAAGTACCATGGTTTGACAACATTTTCTCCTTTATTACTGGGAAAAAAGAATCCATTTTCCTGGCTGCAACAACCATATCCCTGTCTTTTGTTGATATGGTTGAGTGATATATTAAGGATGAGCATACAGTTTGGATACTAATCTGACTGTGGATCCTAAACCCATCTATGATGTACCCAGGTTGCTGGATGCCTGCATGGGTCCAGATAGACACGAAGTTTTGTCTTCTGATTACAGTGCAGAATCAGGGCAAACTCCAGAAATTTGGAGTTAATTTTAAATGTTCTTATTTTGTGTGCAGACTGGATTTCAATTTCTTCTTACCTGACTAATTCTGCACTCACAGAACAAAAATATTGCCAGGCACAGAAGTTTAGTAGAATGCTGATTGTGGGACATAAGTTGGGTATATAGAAATGAAAGAATTATATTTTGCACTTATTTAGACTTCTGACATGTCAGTTGAATTCAGTGGAATTGCCCATGTGAGAGTGGAATTCAGAATATTGTCCGGGGTTTTTAATTGATTTTATTCAGAAAGAAAAAATTTATTATTGGAAAAAAAAGCATAAGATTAATTTGCAATCTCGCCGATGAAAGGATTTCATGCAAAGTAAACAATATACCTATCAACAGTAAGCCCCAAAATTACTTGTATAAAATTCTGGAGAGCAGTATTGCAACCTTAGCAATGCAGTAAACTGGGTGGACTGGATGCCTGAGGAACTGAGGATGAAGACAGTCCAGGGCAAGACTCAGATCATATGCAGTCTGTCTAAATTGAGACTTAGGCATCATATTCAGAAGTATTTTTTACCCCAATGTACACTTTTTCAGCATCTCATCTCAGGTTATCACATATTTGAAAAAATGAACTTATTTATTTATTTATTTTAGCAAATCTGTTTCCCAGCTCTGCTGTGAGCCGTAAGAGGAATTTCTATGAAAGGCCTAGGTTTTTAAGTGTGTGCAGAATGCTCTTTCAGTCCTGACACTATTAAACTTAGCACAAAACACAAAAACAATGGACACATTCTTAAAGTCACAAAATTCTCTTAGGGGTTGAACCTGGTGCTGTTTGTGACAGGCGATTAGTGCTCCCCCACAGAGCTGCAGCCCTGCTTTCAGTTTTCCCTACAGGCACTTCAGCTTTGACTCCCCATTGCCATGGAACACTGCTTAAAAAGGCAGGGAGATGAAAGAATACCTGTCCTGCTATCCAGTACCTGGTTTCAGGCTGTTTACACATTTTATATTAGTCAGTTATTGGATAAAAACCACAGTTTAGGAATGGCTCATGTTTCCCTTTCAAAGGGCAGTGATTCGATCAACGATCAGTAGTGTCGGGCACCCTCTTGTATGACTTCTGTGGTGAAATATGTTGCATGAACTATCTTGCATGATTCTAGGTGAAATAACAGTTTGTTATCCACAAAAAAGGCAGAAGAAGTCATCATAAGGGTCTCTAATGTGCGAACAGGTGCATATTCTGAAGTGAGAGATAGGAACTCAATCATCGTAAAATTAGGGAGATTACTGAATTAGCTGTCTTGCATCCTGGGTTTGTCATTCTTATGATACTGCTATGTAGATGATGGACAGCATCACCTCTGTGGCTGAAATAACCAGAGACCTCATTAACATCATGGTGCATCAGTCCTTATGTGAAGACTCACTGTCTGGAATGTTGGATGGGCAGAAGTGATTAATCTGCAGCCACAAGTGTGGCATATATGTCAAAGTTCTACTGAAATTCAGGTCCCTAAGCTCCACAGAAAGTTAGACAGGATAGTCAATGCTTCCTGCTATGTAGCTCCAGAAAGTTTCCTGGGAAGAGAAGTATCAAATGACATTCTGGGTACGACCAGTTTCCATGTAACTTTTATGGAAGAAGAAGATTCAAGATTTCAGATACCCTGAATTGCTCTTTGAAGACAAAGGCATCTCTTCATTGGTTGCATAGGCATAACATGAGCTCAGCTTGGGATCTCCAAGAGAGTCTGCCAGGACAACATGCCAGCCTGTGTAGGCATTGCTGTTCCTAAATTGCATGACCAAAGTTACCAGTAAGAACACAGAAGACAGCTGCTACAGCTGTTCACAGAGATCTTCTATACTATTTTGGAAGTATAAGTTGGATTCCTGCACACTTTGGAGCTCTTGGTAACATGTTCAGACCTTAGGGAGGAACAAACTTAAATATCGGGCTCTTTCATTAAGTTTGGAACTCAGCATTTTTTATGGCCAATGGTGGGTCCTCTTAGCAGGTTGAGCTGTCATAGCTCAGTAATCAAGTGCTACAAAGCAGAAAATGCAACATTCTGGCTAGGGTTAATTTGGACATCATTACTTTCTAACAAAGCATCACATAATTCCTAGTTCTATAATTAATATCTAGACACTATGGCTGCTTCAGTAAAAATTCCCATAAAATATCTTCTTGAGACACTATAACAAAAAGAAGCAAATTATTGCCTAAAACTCTAAACTTTAAAATCTTGTATTTGGTATAGGAGACACAAAGACCAATCCACCTCTACAGGTTATTAAACCATCTTGATCCATGCAGCTTACTGGAAGGTTACTGACATACAGAAAATTATCTCATTTTTTATATTTGTATGAAAGCATTTGAACAAGAGCGGTAATAAATCAATTGTAACTATCACCAATGAGAAGACATTGTTCATATTTAAACAAAAATAAACAATACGGGAATGTAATCAAGATCAAATTAGCTAATTATAATTTAGCCTCAGTAATTGGAATGGTGCTTAAGCAAAAATACTTTATACCAAAAATAAATAATCTGTGCTGAAAAGAATGATCTTCATTAGATTATAAACTAAAGTAAATGACTTTTCTCAAGTTAATTAGGCATTTTACCTAAATGTTTTAAATTCTATTGCTGAGGCCGTACTATTACTTAATGACTAAATTGCAGCTTAGAACCAATTATGATCCTTCTTTTTTAGACTTTTGTTTTTACCTATTCCCCTACTTCCATGAACTGAGATACAGGGTTTATAAGAGACAATTCTCAATAAATATCCAAGTTTACTTGTTTTCTATCAAATGTTGTAGATGGTAATTTCAAATATCTTCTACAGAATGTATTTTGGTTCGTACTTTAATGAAACTGTTGGAATTAGGGAACATTTCTTTCATAACTCTCCCTGCAGTGGCTCTTAAAGATCCAGTCACAGACCAAGGTACACAGCCAGATTTTCACACCTTAAAATAAAAAGGCTGACGGGTCTCTCAGTTAGCAAAGTTAAAAGAGAAAAGCCTGGAAAATGAAATATTGGGTATTTATGATGTTTAAAAAATGTTTTCAGCTGTTGCAGTTTCTCTGGACTTTGAATAGAAGTTGCAGTGCAAACAGAAAACAGCATTACTTTTTTACAGGTCCCCTTCAAAGGCTGGAAGAGACTGGTGAAATTCCAGAATGGAAGTAAAGAGTGTGATTCTTTTTTTCATTTTCCTTTGTGGAGACTGGAGATTCTAGGTTACAGATTGTTGGCTTACCTAAAAAGGGCATCCTTCTTGGTCTGCTTTGGTTTTACAGTTCACAGACACTGATTTAATCACTTTATGATATCTTTCTGCAAGGTGTAAGGTCCTCCAAATGACATTAATTAGTGTTGTGTGTATTGATTGAGTCAGCATTAGCGAGCAACATTTTAAAAAGGTTTTCTTTAAATCTGCAAGGCACAAAATAAAATTAAAATTTCAGGTTGCTTGAGGTGATTTTTTGAGGACACTCAAAATGGTCCAATGTATGTACAAGATCTTAGGTTAAATTGTGTAACTAGTCTATGGAAAGGTAGAATAAACTAAACATAGCTAGTTGGGAGGGTGAGGAGTGGAACTTCGTGACAACCAGCTATTCTGCATTTACTCAGTAAAAAATTAAAAATAGGTTTAACTTACTGACAAATTTCCTCCAGCTTCTTTTTTATTTAAAAAATGGTCCAATGTATGTACAAGATCTTAGGTTAAATTGTGTAACTAGTCTATGGAAAGGTAGAATAAACTAAACATAGCTAGTTGGGAGGGTGAGGAGTGGAACTTCGTGACAACCAGCTATTCTGCATTTACTCAGTAAAAAATTAAAAATAGGTTTAACTTACTGACAAATTTCCTCCAGCTTCTTTTTTATTTAAAAATAAAACAGGTTGAAAGGCAATCTGTAAAGCAAACCAATTTTTTTTTCTCTCAAGTCTTTTTTATATAATCACAAACAACATTCCAGTTCCATTGTTATCCCTGTTGATATCAATAAAAAAGAGATTTTTCCTTATTCTTGCTTTGTCAGTAAAGAATCAGGTGGTCAATATACAGTGAAAGGGTTCTCCATTTGGAATCATAGCCTTATTTTTTCCTGTTTATGAATAACAAATTGCTGGGATTGCCTACATAAATCCATACATATGCTCATAATTTGTGTGCACACTACGACAAGCCAAAGAAATTCTTTGAAATTTTTGAAATTCTCTTATAAGAACAGAAAACATAACTTCTTTTAAAATATAGTTATTATAGTAGAGGAGGTAAGACTATAATAACTTGTGAGAACAAATCTGCAATTTTCAATTCAATTTTGTGAAGTTTATGAAACTATAAAGAACAAGAGGTTACGAGTGTGTATGTGTGTTATTCAAAATGAGACAAAATTTTAATTACATGTGGTTTAACTGAAAGTGTATAATACCAATGTATAGGAAAAAAAAATGTTTAAAAAGATGATTAATTCAGCCAGATGATCAAAATGCAGACTGTCACACTTTGCTAATGGCCAAATTACTGTGACATGCAAGATGGCTGAAGTCATATATTACTTATGCTGACTTATGGATGTGAAATAAGAAAAGATCCAAATAGCTGAGAGATGCAAAATGGACAGCTTATCATATTGACAGAGCCTAATGAGTTTATAGTTGAATAGGATAAAGATTCTAATGAGAGGAGAACTCAGGGTGCATAAAGCTATGCAGTAGCAAGGAAGATAATGACTGCTGTAACAACACATGGGCTTATACCATATATTGTTCATCTTCCACTTTTCAGAAAATCTGCTGACAAAGCAGTCTGGCCTTAAGAGAACAAGCCTTTGCTCATTTTCTAATGTATTAGAGCTTGGAGTAGAAACAGTTATGAACTATATTCTTTTCATAAGAGAGACAGTTTTCCTATTTCAAAGCATATAAATATAATTGGGTTACTGCAACTGAGTGAATTAAGATATCTCAGTTGAGCCGTAGTAACTGACTGGCTGAGCCCTTAGCCAATGTCCTGGTTTCGGCAAGGATAGAGTTAATTTCCTTCCTAGTAGCTGGTACAGTGCTGTGGTTTGGATTTAGGAGGAGAACAATGTTGATAACACACCGATGTTTTAGTTGTTGCTAGGTAGTGTTTACACTAGTCAAGGACTTTTCAGCTTCCCATGCTCTGCCGACTGAGAAGGCTGGAGGTGCACAAGAAGCTGGGAGGGGGCACAGCCAGGACAGCTGACCCCAACTGGCCAAAGGGACATTCCATACCATGGGACGTCATGCTCAGTACATAAACTGGGGGAAGAAGAAGGAAGGGGGGGACGTTTGGAGTGATGGCATTTGTCTTCCCAAGTAAGCGTTACGCGTGATGGAGCCCTGCTGTCCTGGAGATGGCTGAACACCTGCCTGCCCATGGGAAGGAGTGAATGAATTCCTTGTTTTGCTTTGCTTGCGTGCGCGGCTTTTGCTTTACCTGTTAAACTGCCTTTATCTCAACCCATGAGTTTTCTGACTTTTACCCTTCCGATTCTCTCCCCCATCCTGATGTGGGGGGAGTGAGCGAGTGGCTGTGTGGTGCTTAGTTGCTGGCTAAGGTTAAACCATGACAGCCAACTACAAATGCAACATTGGACACTACCTTAAACCACTTTCATGGCAGAAGAGTGTACAAGTAGTTACTGCAGGAAGGTTAAAAGGTGCTTCTGTAGGCTGCATGTGCATGCAATTATCTTTCCATATTGTCAGTGTTGCCATATATCATAAAGTTATCAAGTCTTTATTATTTTCCCAGTAAGTTTTCATTTTCTAGAGTTACTTGTTGCTTGCATAAGGATGTACTATGTTCTGCTGCATAAGGGGAACAAGCAGAATTTAGCAGCAGTATTTTAAGATAACCTATTTTAAAGGATGAAGGAATGTTAAAAGCAAGCTCTAGGTATTGTATGGCACACAAAAAAATGTTTCTCATCTAGATGTAACTGCTTATATATCTGGTAACTACAGAAGGGGAAGACAAGCAAAAAGATCATCTCTTAAGCTTGAAATGCCAAAAAATCCTTAATGAAAAACATGTTGGCCACATTGGGCTACATCATATGTAGATATCTTAATTGGATAGGAAGATTGAGGTTATATCACCAGCAAGTATCTGAACTGAATAGAAAAGCTAAACACCTTAGCTTTCTACGTAAAAAGGGAAATTAAGACCCCTTGAGCTTTCTGCCTTTTAAAGGACTCTACAGAATTGTAATACTTCCCTCTTCTCAGATGTAAACAGCTTTCCTGACTCACATCTGCATGCAAAATTCTTCATTCCCTCTCTTCTTTGCAGAGGACTTTCCAGAGGATGTATTTAAGACACAAGTGACTGTAGCAGAGGTTATGGAATTAACTGTCAAAGTGAAGAGCAACAACCTTCTAGGAGCAGGCAATATTTATTTAGAGTTTCCAAAGAAACCCAGAGATGAAGTAGCTGAATTACTAACACTGATATCTAACCCTTAATTTAAAATTGCTTTACTGAAGACTGGGGGATGGCAAACATAACACCAGTTAAAAAAAATAAATCTGGAGGACATTTGCAGAGTTGTTGGCCTGTAAACCTGGTGTCTACAGTGGGCAAATTAGGAGAAACTATTATTAAGAATGGAATTGGTGTACATGTGGATAGATGTACTTTACCTTGGAAAAGTCAGCATGGCTTTTACAAAGGGAACTACTGTCTTGAAAATTTATTGGAGATCTTTTAAAGGGTCAGCAGGCATATGGATAAAGCTGATCTGATTGATATAATCTATTCGGATTTAGGTATTAAGCAGCCATGCATAAGAGATAAAAAGGTCATAACTTGGATAAATAATTGGTTACAAGACAGGCAATGGAGAGTGGGAGTAAATAGTCAATTCTCCCAGTAAAGGGAGGTCAGCAGTAGAATTCCACAGGGAAATGTGCGGGGGATTGTTCTGCTTAATATGGTTATCAGTGACCTGTATAACAGGGTGAGCAGTGATGTAAGGAAGTTGGATGATGATACTAAATTATTCAGGGTAGCATGAGATCTGACTGCAAAAAATTGCAGAAGGGTTGCATGAGATAAGTGAAAGAGCAAAAAAAATAAAGCCAGATGAAATTCTGCATAGCTAAATGCAAAGTGATGAGAAGAAGAAAAGACAATCCTAGTTTCATATACAAACAATGTGCACTGAGATAACCATTGCCACTCAGCGGCAAGGTTTTGTGGCTGAGAAAGAGATTTCCACTGAAATGTCAGCTGGTGCTCAGTAGCCATCACAAAGCAAATGTTAGGAATTATTAAGAAAGTAACAGAGAGCAAAACAGAGATCACTGTTCCACTATATAAAGCCATGGGCTCACCCATATCCTAGAATATTCTATGCAGTCCTGAGTCTCTCATCTCAAATGCATTAAGTAGAACTAGAAAAAGGTGGCAAGAATGATCAAAGGTCTGTAACAGCTTTCATACAAGGAACCCTTGTGTAAGCTAGGAGTCTTTCTGTATGGAAAAGAGATAACATGGAGGAAGGATGTGCTAGAAATTTAAAAAAAATTTGAGTGATATGAAGACAGTGGGTGGAGATTAAATTGTTCACAGTCTCTTCCAGTTGAAGAACAAGAGAGTCTCAAATGAAACTCACAGAACCCACCTCTTTTTTCTTCAGGACAAGTGAGAGGCGATAGTTGCTTATACAAGACAGGAGATGTGAGCAAGTTCTTGTTGAAGTTTATTTTGCATTCTAAAAATTTCCATGGACTCAAGGGGAGACTGGACAAGTTTATGCAGAAGAAATCTTGAGGTTTACCAAACACATAAGCCCCTCATCTGGCTCAGAAAATCTCTGAAATGGAAATAGCTGGAGAATAGGAGAATGATAAGGAGAAATATAGATTGTTACCCTTCTAGTTTGTATTGTGTCCTCCAGACTTGTGCCCGTTGTTAGAATCAGGTTACTGGAGCACGCCCCAGTTGGTCTGACCTAATATGGATATTCTTACATTAATATATTCCCTTTCAACCAAGTTTCCTTATCAGGAAAATTGACAATTTACCAATTGTCACAATCCAAAGCTGAATTTCAATGCATGTCAAAATGCAGGCAGTGTGGTGGGTGTAGGAGCTGGGACCTAAGCATGAATCAAAGAATAAACTCATAGGATAACATGTATATATATCCAGTGTCATGCCCATTGAAGCTGGGTCAAGTGCATACAGAGATGTAGAACATCTTTGTATTTCATCCCACACTTCTGTTCTCCTATTTATAAAAGTTTGCTATGGGTTTAAAAAAGGACAAACATGCATTTGAAGAGGCAGTCTGCAGATGGAAGGAGGATGATCAGTGGTACGCAGCAAGAGTAAAACTATGTAGACACATATACAAAGAATTATCCATCTGCCTGTTTGGCTCCTGGTAAACCCCGAGCACTTGTGACTGTACGTAGGCAGTTATTATGAGCCTTGATGACAACTACATATGTGCTTTGGAGATCATGAATGTGAAACTTCATTGCAACTACGTTTTTGTGGGGTTTTCCATATTTAGACTCCTTTTCTCGCCATTACAACCCACCAAATAAAAATAAAAGCCCCTGAATATGCATGGCTTAAAACATCTTAATAAATGTATAAATATCTTAAAACATAAAATGAATGTGGTGATCTCATTTTTTTTCTTGTTTTGCCTTTGTCAGTTTTCCGATGGTTGGTATGTACTTTTGGCAGACTAGCATACGTGGTACCTTCTATCCATGACCAGCTTAAACTAAATTACATTATCTAACCTAAATGCTGTTCTGGAAAACATGTCTGATTCATACCATTATTATTAATCTTTTGTATTTATTTATCAGAGATTATTATTAATCTCTGATATTGTCCTACTGTCCTTCATAGAAAGTGCTCATATGTCTATGTACCTTGCACATATAAGGTAGCTTGTGGTAAAAGCTGCAATGTGACCTTAAACAAGAGAATTATTGCAACGTTAATTATTAAAGACTCCACAAATAGTCTTGAAGTTAAAGAACGGGGCTTAAGACACAGGTAGTAGGGGGTCGATTGCTGGCTTTGCTACTGACATCGTAGCTATGAAATTTTTTTCTCTTTTTTCCATGTATGTACAATAACAACAATGAAATTTTCTAAACCAAAGCAATGTAAGAAATTGTAGTTATTATTTTTTTGTGAAGGGATTGGAAAATCTTCAATGGAAGGACATGTGTTTAACAAATTTCTTGATGAATGGTGTATATTTTCCTATCATGATTCACCCATATATTTTCAGCCAAAAGACTAAAACTA
This sequence comes from Aptenodytes forsteri, assembly GCF_000699145.1. NCBI lineage: Eukaryota > Metazoa > Chordata > Aves > Sphenisciformes > Spheniscidae > Aptenodytes > Aptenodytes forsteri. The sequence continues at coordinate 5,305,163 of NW_008796041.1, read as the reverse complement.
TGGAGGATAGCAGAGATTGTAATTTTGGAATGTTATCAGTGGAATATTTTTGTGTATGGAGCTAGTTCCTGCTAGTAAATTAATTGGGGACAAAGTGCACTATCCATACAGTGGGATTATGTTAAGAATAATAAGTACTTAGAATGAACAAATGTTTTCATTCTATCTAGTGGTGCAAGGAGGCACTTAAAAGCAACCAGGAGAAAGGACTCTATGAAAAAGAAAGTGCCACTGACTTACCTTTAAAGCGGTTTATGAGAGCTGTGTCTGAGTACCTACCTAAGACTATCCCTGAAGAAGGCTCAGAGATTGTCTGTGGTTGAAAAGAGTTATGCAGTTATGCTTACAATAGCTATAACACACCAGGATGATTGAAATGTTTTTAGTTCTAATTTATTTTTTTAAATAGCCAGTGAATCAAACGCTAATGTAAAGAAAGAAGATTCCACTTAAGTTACCTGTACAGCAAGAACTTAGATGGTCTAAGTATCATCTGTGATATTTTATGACCTTCAAATGGTAAAGTAGGGTTCCTGTGGTTTGGTTGATGTTTTGTTTTCTTTTGTTTTCCCAACAAGAGGAAAGTATTACCCAGGGAAGGATTAATGATGGAGACACAGAAAAAAGATCAGAAGAAATCTCATGTCCTTTAAGTTCTATAGTATCCTCTACTTGGTCGTCACACAGATCATTTGTAATGTCCATACTGTTACTGTAAACACAAGAAAGAAAATTTATAGAGCAGAACACACACACACACACACACACATATATGTCTATACATATGTGCAGATACATACACACACATATATATTACATTTATATATTTAGGACAACATCCAAAGCTCCCTGGTGTCACTAGAAAAAAAAAATCCATACATATATTTATATGTTTGTATACTTTGTATATTTGTTTGTGAATTAACACGCAAAAGGTGTTGATGGAGAAGGAAAACTAAGAAAGCTTGAGAAAGTGAGAAGGAAAAGGATAAAGTCTACTCAACAATAACAACTAGAAATAGGATGGTTCAGTGGTTCTTGATTTAATACTTCTGGACAACTCCCCACTGGAAATCAAGAATTAGAAATCAGTGATATATGCTTTGTTCATCTCCTCATCAATGTGCTGAGCATGAAAATAGGATCTAATTTAATGAAACAAACTGCTCACCCTATGAGATGATTACATGATGTGCACGCAGAGTACTTATTCTTATATTAACATAAAGGACTGAATATGAAAACAATAAAAACACATCTGTTACTGAACCTTGTCTTTTTTAGTATGTTTTTTCTTTCTCCTCATGGATTTCTGTCTTGTATTTGAAATTTCATAGTTGTAGCACGCATTTCCACTCAGTCCACAGCAGTAGATAACAGTTCACTGCAATTTTCCCTAGTTCTATCATTCCAATCCCAAAAGAGTTACGTCCACTAAAGAATGAGGTTTTTGTGGGTTAGTTTTTAAAAGAAGCAGGAAACAGGATTCATTTTTTTCTGATATGACAGAAGAAATATATGGCAGAATGTATTCTGGGACCATATTCTTTAGACAATAAAATTTCTTAATAGGATGATAAAGACTAAGGTTATTTAATCAGATAAATTGCTTAGTTGCCCATAAAGAAAGAATCAAGTGGCCTTGTGAAAGAAAATGTCTTAAATCTTGTTCAATAGTTGATAATTTTTGATTAGCAAAAATTCTATTTGAAGAGACAGTCTACAAATAGGTGGAAACTCTGAATGTGTGGCAATAAATGCTTTGTGTACCTGCTCAGTGCTGAGCTCAGGACTCCCTGATTTGTCCTCATCAGTGATTCCCTTATGTACTTTCCCCTTGCATGAAAACAGCAGATAAATAAAAGATCTGAATAGTTTTTTATATAATTCTGCTACATTTTTAGTGTCAGGGCCTTAAGTCAGTATTTAAACTTCTGTAGGCATCCTCTGAAGGGCAATGACAAAGAAAAATGAGTAATGAGATATCCATAATCAGCCTTCTGACATGCTCTCATCGTTACTTGGTCCTGCCTACTTTTTTTTCATTTCAGGTTAGTGTAGTATAGATGAAGTTCAATCTAATGTGCAATACCTTTCTCCTATACTAACTGCAGTACATTTTTATCTTCAAAAGTTCATCAATGTCACTTGAAAAAATGTGACAAATTCACCCTGCTAGGGATCTGGCCTATGAATCATATGGTAGACACATCTATCTATTTGCTGAAGTTGCACACTACCATGTTGTTCCAGCTCTCAGTATATTTATTTGCAAATGGTGCAATTTATGTAATGCAATATTGAGCCTTGGGTGCTTGAGATAGAGACTTTCTGTGATTGGGTATTAAGCATGTGTGTGTGTGTGTCTGCACTTAAGTCCTGGCTATTTATATTCTGAGAAAATCTGTGTTTTATACATGCAACAACTACATATATAATATACAGAGTCAAACAATAAGAAGACAACATACTTGCAGGTCTTCACCATGTAGAAAAGATAGTTCAGCTGGTTTAAAAATAGGCAGAAAAAAATCAGAAAGAGGGAAAGACTGTTATAGCATGTGTGGGTAGATTGCTAACATCATAGAAAAATCACTCCCCAATTTGATATGTTTATTGTCATGCCCTTTAGATGACAAGTTCTCACATGGCCTTAATGCCGTTCTGGAAAGCACAACATTAATTAACAAAAAAAACCAAACCCCAAGCCCACAGTGAAACAAACTCTCCCCAGAATCCCTATAAGAAAAAAAAAAGGGGGTGAGGGGAAGAGTTGATACGTCTTTCTTAGGATAAACCTCATCTTCATTAGTGAAACAAGAAATGCATGTACGCTTTCTTCTCTTCTCTGTTGCTTAGAAATAAAGAGCAGTGGTATAAAGCTCTAGTGCCATTACAGTCAATTTACAATAGGCTATTTACACCAGCTGAGGAACTGGCTCATAATGTTGTTTAAATATGATGACAGCCCAGAAAATTTTCTGATGAATGAGTCACCCAGTTGTAGAACCAAAATTCATTCCTGACCCACTATGGCTACTACGTTTATATTATAAAGAAGGTCATGGTTGTTTTTATGTTGAATATGGTACCCTGAGGATTTAATTAAATGGGATTTAAAATTATGAATACCAAAGCCAGACAGGTCATATTGGATAATCCAGTTTTATTTTACAGTAATTGGTTACACAAGTTATTATTATATTATTTAGAACATCCTGATTCTCAGTGGAAGTCCTTGTGCATTTAATTAACCATGAGTGCAAAATGACTTTAACAAACTGAAGCCATTAAGCCCTCCTTACATATTCTTTTCAAATGGAAATTGACAACAACATTTTGATTTAAATTCTTAGAATTTTGTAATGTTAAAATGAAGAAGCAAGGTGAACAATGTTAGCTTAATTACTGTTTTAGTTATTAGTTTTAATTACTAGTTTTAGGTGGACATTTCATATTTGGATTTTGATCTGAAGTTTTTGTAACTTGATTGTCACGTGTTCTGACTTTATTGGCAGCTTGACCTCTACTTTGCTAAACTTTGCAGAACTTTAAGTTTCTAATCACAAGAAATGCTGGCTACTGTTTTTGTGTCTTTGCTGAGGTCTACAGATTTTGATGCATTTACAAAAAAAAAAGGTGAAAGACTGGTGATGGTAAATTTTAAAGGACAAGAGGAGATTTAATCTTTACTTAACTGAAAGACCAGAAGACCAGCTTATTAGCGTGTACCTCAGTGTGGTGGTCAAGCATGATGAAGTACTTGGTAACTTCTTCTAGACCAAGCCAACCTTTTTTGTTGCTTTTGCTTAGTTTTTTGAGATGCTGCTGACTGCAGTTTTCAGTACCGCTCTGGGGAAAACAGGATATTCAGACTAGGGATCTAGTCTGAATGTCTAGTCTGATCTATGATCAGACAATCAAGGGAGAGACTTGACCAAGAGTACAGGATGGGTCAGTGACAAACCCACGGCAAAAGCCCACTTCCCCACCAGTCTGTGATCCTTATGGATACAGATAGCTGGTAGCAATATCAGTAAGGAGTTTGTTTTCAGCCATTCTTTTCACTAACTGCATTCTGCTTCAGCCTGTTTGGTTATGAAAAGTGATTTATCTGGGTTACCATCAAGAACGTGGTACAATGGAAGTGCTCTCTGGCACATCATAATGCGCAATATTAAACAGTGTTTACTCACATGTTCATTCACATCGCAGGTCTGGGCAATTGTGAAATATAAGCATAGTCAAACCTAAATTCATTAGGGACCATAAAAGACAGGTTGCTATTTGTACTGTTCGGTTAATTGTACTATACGACTGAGAAATAGATGAGAATTTACCAGAGTCTTTTGATATTCAGTGTTGCTGTGTCACAGTACATTGAGAATAATGAATAGGACATTCGCTTTGGAGCGAAGAACATTAGTTTTCTTACCCAGGAAACAGGGAAGCCAGCTGGAGAGGAGAAAATTGCCAGGTAGATTGTCGATAAAGGCAAAGGTAACATGCTGATAATAACCAGGGGAAATATGAAGATAATAACAGAGGATGATAACAACCCAGCTGAGGAGAAGAGGGGGGTCTGGAAGATCAAGTGATCCTAAGCTGTGCGTAGCTATTATGCAGGTGGAGGGGCACCTCCGCTCGTGCAGAAAGGAGCTGGTTTATTTCTCTTGTAGCAAAATGTGTTAACTCCAGCCTTGTACTAAATAAGATCAGGCCTTGCTTTCTTCCTATTATCGGGAGTATGTATTTCTTGACAGATTTCCACACCGCTGCCTTGTTATTGTGGATGTATCATTTTTATCCCACTTTGTCCTCCCTCCCCCTTCCCCTTGGCTGTGGGGCTCTGCAAGTTGCAGGCAACTGTCATGTCAGGTATATGTGAATCTGTCAGACGCACAATGAGGAAAGATGGAGTGATCACTTCTCTCTGCCGTGTTTATCCTGTTTTCTGTCTTCAGCAAGCCTGTGTGCAGTGAGATGCTTTCCAGAGCGGTTCCCGTCAAGGATCCTGGGAGGAGCGAGGGTAGCTGCAGTAGCCGTACTGCTGCCCAGCAATGACAGAAACCTTGGATAATCTCCCTGCCTCCAACAGCTCATCCTGGAGTACCTTTCCTCCGTAACACACCTACTCCTCTCAGCCTGTCTCAGCTCCTCATAGCCATCTGCCATCACCGGCAGGTGAGGAGCGAGGAAGAGGAGACAAGGAGGGGAAGAAGAGGAAGGTCAGTGTAAGGGGACGGTGGTGAAGAGCTCCCAGCAGTGACAAGATGGGGGGGGGAGCATTTTGTCCTGCCCTGGAAATCAGCTTGCTTTTAACATGTGGTGTTTTCTATTTTTCTAATTCACCAGCAGTGGTGGCTACACAATCATTTTTTGTCTGTTTCTTTTCCAAGCCATAGTAATTTACTTAAGAACAGTTTTGAAATGGGAAATTTCCCAAACTGTATTTCTTCTTCATCTTCTTCTCTTTTTTCCTGCTTCTACTTCTTCTCTTCTTCTCCTCCTTGTCTTTTTTTTTTTATTTTTTATTTTTTTAAATTACATCACTGGGACTAGGATTTGCACTCAAGGTATTTTCTGGGCTAGATCAGTGTCCTAACTCAAACTTGAGTGACTCATAACCTCTTGTGACTTATTAAAGCTTGCCTTTGAAGAAAAAAAAAATCCTTTGAAATGTGATAAAAGTCATTAGGCATTATACTGTATATTTATGAAGGTGACTCACACTATATTTTGGATCTCAGAAACAGCAAGTGTATCATAGGATGAAGAAGCTGAAAAAATATAGCAAGTGCTTTTATTAATTTCTGTGCTAAAAAGACAGACCTGATGTCAGACCAGTGTCTTGCTTACACATGCACTATAAAGCTCTGCTTTTGCCAGCAACTATTCTTTTTTTTCCTTATTTTTTTTCAAACTGTAAAACAGTGTCCTTCTCCCAGACAAAATTTGCATTGGAGAAAGGATACAAGTGTTTTCCCAGATCAGTTTTCCATTGTTGGTTACTCACTGGTGCGTTATAGAAAGATGGCGAACTGTGACTAGCTAGCCAAAGAGTTTAATTACCATGTTCTGTTTTTACTAGAAGTCTTGGGAAAATTCGGGTCATTGACTTTGTAATGATAAGTCTGTCTCCTCTCACACAACTCCTGCCTGTCAGAAAGGATGATTCAGGAGTGGTAGGCTCTGCTCAGAACCCCTGATGTACTGAGAAAAATAACCAGAACAGCAGCAGCACGGGAACGGTCACAGAGCACAGACACAGACAATATTTTTGAACTGAACTCCTGCTTACTGCTTTTTCTTTCCCCTTCTAATAGCTTAACCACAGAAATTAAGGGTATGCAACAATTTTCTGATTGCTACGATGGATCCTTTAGCTCAGGTAATGCAAGTGCTTAATATTTAATGCAGAGTTCTGTCCACGGCTCTCCCTACCAACCCATGTTATTTATATAAACTAGTTACAGAAATTCTGTCAGCACCATGCTTTTCTGTCATGTTAAGCTCTCTAATAGTGAGAGCTTATTAACTTGTGCTTTATTAGATTCTGTGCCTTTACAACCAAGTCATTAGACACAACCATTATCCTAGTCTCCTTTCGTTTCTGTCTTAAGATCCATCTTCACCATGATACCCATGCTTAATGAGAGTGCTTAAGTAGACAGGCTGCAAGTGATTCATTTGTATCTCTTGTCCACTTGTTTTATGGAATAAAAAGAAATCTTTAAAGCTTCCAGCTGAATGCTCAGCCAATAGTTTTTGCAATCTTGTGTTCCAATTATTTGCCCTCAGGTTCAGCATCCTTCTTCCACACCGCTTTCTGCAATCCCCGATGTGCGTTGCTGTTGTCTAGATCATAGTGATTTTGAGGCAAAGAATGTTTCCTATTTATGTTCATACAATAATCAGCACAGTGAGGGCTCTGAACTAATTGGAGTCTCTGGCTGCTACTTGCTTACTACTAATATAAATTATCATAGAATCATAGAATCATAGAATGGTTTGGGTTGGAAGGGACCTTTAAAGGTCATCTAGTCCAACCCCCCTGCTGTGGGCAGGGACATCTTCAACTAGATCGGAGCCCCATCCAACCTGACCTTGAATGTTTCCAAGGATGGAGCATCCACCACCTCTCTGGGCAACCTGTGCCAGTGTTTCACCACACTCAGCGTTTTAGTTTAAAGCCATTCCCCCTCGTCCTGTCGCAACAGGCCCTGCTAAAAAGTTTGTCGCTATCTTTTTTATAAGCCCCCTTTAAGTATTAAAAGGCTGCAATAAGGTCTCCCCAAAGCCTTCTCTTCTCTAGGCTGAACAACCCCAACTCTCTCAGCCTTTCTTCATAGGAGAGGTGTTCCAGCCCCCTGATCATTTTTGTGGCCCTCCTCTGATATATCCAAACAGTTTGGAGAGGTTAGTGAAGAGATTCTGGTTTTGCATTGTTGCTCATTTTTGCCACTACTGCATAGTTGTTTTATATTACCTTCATTAACAGGCAAACACAATGCTCAGTTCAGGTTTAAGATGTGGCAAGTATTTACTTTTGGAGGAGAACTGCATATCCAGACCCAGCTAGTTCAGATTTTGTTTAGAAAAGATGACACAAGTGGAACTTTGTGTGTACAGTCAAATTTTCTTCAGTAAAATCAATAAAAGGACTTCCTAGAAAATGAATATTTTTTCTCCTTCCTTCCTTCCTTCCTTCCTTCCTTCCTTCCTTCCTTCCTTCCTTCCTTCCTTCCTTCCTTCCTTCCTTCCTTCCTTCCTTCCTTCCTTCCTTCCTTCCTTCCTTTTTACCTTTAAAGGTAAGATTTTATACGGATTTTTGTTAATACTCTGATCTCACTCTGGTATCACACTGAAACGTTCATTAACTTGAATAGTTTTACAGGGGCTGTATTCTGATACAAGTAAGAAGAGGCAGTCTCTGACTTAAAAATAGTTCTTGAATTGTTCTTACTCTGTTTCTATTCCATCTGACAGTCTTCACTGAGGCTCTTCAACTTAGTCTGGCAGGTTAGACTACATCAATAAAACCCTCTCAGAGGGCAAGGGGAAAAGGGTCTAATGTATGTGTAACAGCACGCTTTTCTGCTGCTGATTTTGTGCACTCAGTCCTGGTTAAGAAACCATTCACAACCATAGCAATGCTTCTGGAAATTAGTGACATCTATTGGAACATGAAATCCTACTTTAGAAGTTGTGCCTTACAGATATTAAAAATGAATCTGTCGTAGAGCCATGAGTAGAGCTTTTTGCAAAGCATTTGTTTGATGTATAGTTGCTCCCTAGAGAGAAGAGTATCCAGTAATGAGCTCTGTGTAAATGAGTGCACTTGGCACATTCTAGAATAATGTCAAAGCTTCGCTGGCTCCAAGGGGGAGTTTTTCTTTGACAAACCTAGTTCCAGTGCCTTTTGCTTACAATGGATTCAGGGAATTTGGAAATATATGAAAAGAATACATCAGCGCAATGATACCTACAATGGACAGAAGGCATCCATTAGCAGGCAATGGAAAAAGAACAAACAAGCTCTTGTTACAGTTTTCTTAGAAATTTGCTTTGTTTTTTCACCTGAATGTATCTATACATCAATCTCTCCAGCAAACAAAGAAAAATACTCCAGTTGAGCTCTGCCAATACAGAATGATCTTGAAGTGTATTTTCAGAGGAAACTATGTTATTATTTATATTTGTTGTGTGGATGCGGGATGCTCTGCCTAAGGTGCATTCATGATGGGGAGAGACAGGTCTGACAGCTTGCTTTCGAGTCCTGCAACTTTCAAGAGGACTCAGTCCATATTTTGCTCTGAGATACCTTCCATTAAGTCAACCAAAGTAAACACTGCTGGGGAGCTGCGTGTTTCCAGCTCATTGAAATACTAAATGGAAGCACCTGGTGGGTGGATTGTTTAAGGCAGGCATAATCGATCGCTGGGAGTGACGCATGGCTAAGCCTCATTGTGCCAGAGCTGGTTGTTAATTAAGCAGCCAGGCCGGGGGCTGGGGGCAGGTGTGCGTGTGTAGCCAACCTGCCTGGGGATTTATTTCTCCAGAGTTGCCTAGCAATGCAGCACAGACGCCTGCACTCCTGTGGCACTCCCAGCCTCCCCACGCCTCACAAGAGGCCACTGGGAAGAGTGCAACACAGGTCCATAGAGAGAGAAAACAACAAATAGCCCCAGGAAGATGGGGTGTCACTGCTCTTGAATGTAGGGAAGTTCTGTTTGTACGGACATAAGGTGCCAGCCCTAGCTGGTTCTGCTGCATAAAAATGTGCAGATTAAAAACCCTGACCCAAATACTGTGTTCAGTTTTGGGCCCCTCACTACAAGAAGGACGTTGAGGTGCTGGAGCGTGTCCAGAGAAGGGCAACGAGGCTGGTGAGGGGTCTGGAGAACAAGTCTTATGAGGAGCGGCTGAGGGAACTGGGGTTGTTTAGCCTGGAGAAAAGAGGCTGAGGGGGAGACCTCATCGCTCTCTACAACTACCTGAAAGGAGGTTGTAGAGAGGTGGGTGTCGGTCTCTTCTCTGAAGTAACAAGTGATAGGACGAGAGGAAATGGCCTCAAGTTGCACCAGAGGAGGTTTAGATTGGATGTAAGGAAAAATTTCTTTACTGAAAGAGTGGTGAAACATTGGAACAGGCTGCCCAGGGAAGTGGTGGAGTCCCCATCCCTGGAGGTATTTAAAAGACGTGTAGATGAGGCGCTTAGGGACATGGTTTAGTGGGCATGGTGGTGTTGGGTTGACGGTTGGACTCGATGATCTTAGAGATCTTTTCCAACCTCAATGATTCTATGATTCTAACATGGTTTAGTGGACATGGTGATGTTGGGTTGACGGCTGGACTCGATGATCTTGGAGGTCTTTTCCAACCTCAATGATTCTATGATTCTATGCCTTCAGTCCCCATTGAGTTTCCTTACTTGGCAAATGGCATGCTGGCATGGTGACCCATGGCATCTTGCAGGATGCCACCAAAAGTGAGCATCTATCTAGGACCCTTTTTCAGAACTCCTCCAGTCTGGGCAGATTAGCTCCAGAACTAGGATCCAAACACTAGGGAAGTAGTGGTAGTGTTCCCTGAGAGAGTAAGTCTGATAAGTAAAGGTGCTGGTGTGTTCCTGGGATTATCTACTTTTTTTTAATAAAAAAAATACCTAGCTCTTCATATAAAAATGTGTAAGTTATCCTGGGAGAAAGGAGCTCAGTTTTCTTCACCTGAATGTGTTCAAGCTCTTCTACTGTTTTACAGGACCACTTGCAGAATCCCGTGGCTCTAACATAGAAGACTCATTCCTCCAAAGGGTTCTTGTAAGCCCCTGCTCTGCTCTAGAAAGAGTTTTGAAATCTGAGCAGCTGGAAAAAACCTGCCATTGCAGCCTTGGTTCCCACCCCCAAGGCCCAGAAAGGTGCGGAAGTTAACATGCACAACCCTGCAGCTAGCTACCTACCTTCAGTTAGAATCCTTTGTGAGCAGAATTTCTGAAATACCTTTTTCAGATGCTTGAATTGGTTAAAAGTTACATATTGAGGTGAGCAGCCACCCAAAATATGCACATTACAGTCCTGAAGTTTTCACAGTCCTTTCATAAAGCTACTTTAAATGGTAGTGTTACTTCCGTCCTGGTGGAACTGCTGGGGAATTCAAGGTCCAACGGAGCAGCTGGATATTGCAGTATGTCTTGTATTGATGGAATTTGTTTTCGTGGAAAGATTACACAGAAACACAACTAGCACATGGGATTTGCTTATACTGCATCTGAGACTACAGTGGAGGGATCCCAAATGTAGGTGTGGCTGAGGCAGTCACAATATATTCTTCTAGTGTTTGATCATTGCAAATATATCTATGACTTTTTCTGAGCTCTAAAATAAATCTGCAATTATTTTTATAGCCATGGTGCTTGGAGACTATAATACATGTATTTTTTTTTTTACTTTCTTGCACTTAAATGAACTACTCAAGCAAATTAAAAACATTGGAAGGAGTGGTTGATTTCAGTCACCCAAAGATGAATCTCAAGTTGACTATTCAGAAGTGTATTGTATGCAAAGTCCTAACACGCATAGCCTAACTTCCTGCAGTATTTTCTTTTGCAAAAATATTTTATTTGCAAAATGTTTTTAAGCAGTACTAGCACTTTGAAAAACATACGGTGGTAAGCTTTTATTTGCAAATTAGACACTTACTACCAGTGTTAGTCTGTAAAATACTTGGCTAGTATTCACAAGTGATAAAAGAATAAGAACTTATGAAGAAAAAAACTATTTGCTTTAGGGGAAGAAAACAGACCTTGTAAAACGTCTTTTAAGAGAAAGTTGTTTTTCTTAGAGGCAAAAATTAATATAAGAATCTGCTATCAACCATAAACTGCAGATTATAAAGACAGCAGATTGGTCCAGATGCCAAACTCTAAAATGTGGTCCTGGGAGCCCTGCGTAGTAGCCACTTAATTTTAGACTCTGTGGACCTTTTATGTTTTCTTATTCTGAAATTTTTCATAAGCTCAGAATTAAACTTTTGCATGAAAATGAGAGTTATACGTCACCTGGGAGGTGTTCTGCTACAGAAGAAATCAGAAAAATTACATTTACTAAAGATACCTGAGTTGTAATAGACAGTTTCCTTTCTGCATGTTGTATCTACTCCTAAAATAAATTTTCAAATGTATTTGGCTGCTACAATGTCTGTCTTTGCATGAGCACTTTCCCATTCTAACCTGTATGCAAACATGAGTTTGCAAATGCAATTTTTAAAAGATGTTTTTAATGCTATACACTGATAATGTCATGTGAAGTTAATTTATTCCTGAAACATTTCCAGTCAAAAAGAATATGCAGATATTTTCATCCTAACTCATCCTTATTAAGTTGAATAATTTGTTTCTTACAGTTGGGAGAAGAAAAGTAGATTGTAACATGATACCAAAATAAGTTTTTCTGACTGTATGAAACAAAGTGATCATTTCTGCATGAAGTGCCTGTACACATCACTTATAGACTTGAATATTGCTGAAGCATTCTACGCATTGGTACTCCCTTGATTCATGCTCCTTGAGCCTGATCTAAACCCTGATGAATTCAGTGTTCAATCTGACTTTGGATTAGGTTCTTTTTCTTTTTGTCATCTTTGTCTACTCCTTAAATTTTAAGAAGCAATGTACCCTTTCTCACCAGTTTCCCCCAGCTGAGCAGGTGCTGAAATGTTCAACTCCTGTAACTGCTGCTGTTGTTTCTGTTAATTAGGCCACAGCAAAATCTATTCCTTTTTTTTAACAGGAATGGGACAGAATGATGCATTTCTTCTCAAGGGATATGTCCATTTTCTATGCATGAATGCACTATCCAAAGCTTTGCCTAGCACATGTCAAACACATTTGTCTCATCTAGTAGAATAATTAAATCACAGCAACTTGTATTGTAGAAACAACAATCATTTTTTTCTAGATTAACTAACTTCTTTTCTTGAAGGAAAATGTTACAAAAATTTTATGTATAGAAGTTCTAACACACTGAGGAAAGCAAGCATATTTTATGATTAAGATTTTTTTTTATTTGAATTTTATTTAGAGGATAAACCTTGTTGGCGTCAAAGACTTTGGATTTCTACTAGACACTGAACTTGAGATTTCCTTGAAGATACTTCATAAATGTGTAAGTTCAAATATTAATCAAATTTCAATCAGTTTTTCACTTCAGCACCCAAAGCTGCATAAAAGTATTCATGAAAGTGCTATAAGGAACTGTATGTACAGAACTATTTGCAGGGTCAAGCCATTAGGTTATATGGTATTTTTTCCTATGACAATTTGAAAATACAGTAGTTAGTTTCTGAAAGCGTTGAAAATATCATTGCCCATTTATCAAGCTTTTTTTTTTGTATTCTTCAATAGTGAGTTTCATTATCATCTTGTTATCTGTGGCATTTCCACTATGAAATGCAGTCTTTGCTGATAAATTGGCACTCAATTTCAACACTTTTTACTATCAGTGGAGAAGCCTAAGAGCAGAGTCTGCTTCCTCTAATATTTGAACTCCTTGATGTTGGTGATTGTTGCAGTATTCTGCTGGGTTGATTTGGATTAGAGTCTGACATTTGGGAGAAAATAGGTAAGAGTCCCCAGAAAAGTTAGATGCAAATAATGATGCCATCACATCAAATTCATATTCCTTTACAAGTCTGAGATGTTAACATAAAGAAGTGTGAGGTTCTCCACTAATTTAATTCTGCTAGTGCTAGAAAAATAGATATACATAAGTTTGCAAATTTGTAGGTAGCAGGGAGATTTTTACTTTAATGCAGCTTCAGTGAATAGTTATATATAAATACCACATGATGCATTCATATTTCCTGCTGAAACTCAGATTGCTGACATCAGTAGTTGTTGGAATTGAAACTTATACAGTAAAAGATGCACTATAACAGTGCAAAAGCACTGCAGCAGTGAGAAGGAGGGATGAAGTCAGGAAAATATGAAGCACTCAGTCTGATGCCCTTAAAAGTAGTGAAAAGACTTCCACTGATCACAAGAGAGTGCTGGATCTGAGAAAAAGATTTTAGGATAAGGAGAGGAGCGTAAGAAGAGAGAGAGCAAATGTCAAGCCACTGGGGTAAGGGTGTGAGCTCAGAATCTTCCCTGTCTCCAGTGGCTTATCTGTATGTCTGTTGGTATGTGATTAAAAGAGTAATTTTTTTATTCAGATTTATAAATATTGGTTGATTTTTACACATATTTGAATACAGACAGGGGATTTTGCATTTAGGATATAATCTTCAGTACATTCACTGCAAACGCAGACTCCTATATTTTGATTTCATTTTTCCATTCTTGCTTTAGAATAAAATTAACAAGGTCTAGTTTTTCAGCTTCTGGTTATATTAGATAAGTGACAGGTAGCTACTTGTCTATCAATGAACGTTAGGAAAAGTAAAAACTCTGGATTCTAAGCCCAGGTTGGGGATAGCTGTTGAGGAGGATGGGCTCTTTTCTCTGTAGGGGAGAAAGGCTAGTAAAGAATCTAATTCTGGGAGCTGTGCAAATTATTTATGTCCTTCACCATATTTTATGCAATTCCTGAAGTAGATGACTCAGTTTTAAGTCTGCTTGGAGACAGGGGTTTAACGTAGATGGATCCTTGCTTCGTTAAGCAGCCTATGATCCTACCTATCCTTGCGCAGGAGAGAGCTGCGAGAGGGTCTTTGGTGTGTTTGCGTCTGAGAGGCTGTGGGAGACTGGACTAACATACATACAAGGCAGCTGGAGAGCTACTTCCACATCTTGATGTTTCCACATGAATTGAGCCCAAGAAAGCTTTGATGTTGTAGAAACTGGGGAAAAGGATTACTTCCTAAAGGTTTAAGAACACCTAAATTCCTCAGCTGATGCACTGGAGAGTTAATAAGTTGTTTGGACATTGGTAGCATAACCTCAATTTTTGCTGTGTGTTATGTAGCATGTGCTGTATTCCAGGTGAAGTTGAAGGAACAGCCGCTACAGAATATCCTTGACCTCATAAGCAAAAATTTGTGAAATGTAGCTGTAATTGTCCCATGGTAATTTAAAAACAAACTGAAAAGAAAAGAAGCCTCAGGAAAATATTAGTTTTCTTAAAAAAACCTGAAGTACTGAAAAATGTGGTTCTGGAAATGGTAATAATTTGATGCAATATGTCAGGTATTCATTTTTCTAAAGAAAAACCACAATCATTTGTGAAAGGTGTTTTTCACAGCTATGGCAATAAAATGGAAATCTCTCAGATCTTCATTAAAAAGTGGGCTGATCAAAATGTTTTACATATCCTATGCCCTTGTTTAAAAAAAAAAAAAAATATTTCCATTTGTAATGGATTTTTATCTTTCTCTGCAACTGCCTGGAATTCTGTTTTCAATTTGACTGTTTTGTTTGGCTTCGTGGAACACACAGCTGATGAAACAAAAAATAATGAGTTTGACTTGAAAATGATATTGAGTTCACTGTTCAATGGAAGTTTTACACCTACCACACATTTGAGAAAATGTTTCCTTGTCTCTTTGGTTTACTGGGTTATGCCACATATTTCAGTGCTGGTTGCAATAAGCAAACCCTTAACTTCATTTTGAGGTCAGAGAGACCTCCAAGATAACTTTGAAGAGTTCATGACCAGCTGAGACGGGAAAAGGCCTTGTTGCTAATGCTTTCAAAATATAACTTTACTTTGCAATTTTTCTACAAGTAGAAAGATTGTTATAGACACTGTAGCAAGGGTACCTACTAGGCATGATAATTTGAGGATAAGTTGAGCCTTCATCCTTATTAATACAGTTATTAATACAGAATAATTGCAATTACTCTTTCTGAAAAGGCTTTATTTGGTTAATGAAATCCAGGAATAGGGTTCCCTAACAATGCCCTAGGGCTACTTTGAAATGATAGTTGTGCCTCAAATGCATTATTCTTAAAGAAAAATTATCTCCATGTATTTCTTTTTATATTTGGTGTAAATGAAGCACCTACTGAATAGATTGCATCTGCTATTTTCCTAACATGATTAGGATTCCTTTCATTAAAAAAGCGGATTTCTGATAAATGGAGCCTCTGGAAAAAATGTTAAAGGACACATTTTCAAAATATGAAATGTTCTACTTTTCAATAATGTTGTGCCAAAAGCAGATCTTCAATTAAAAAACAATTTTAGAAGTTTTGTCAAAAGGGAAACAAAAAGGGTCATCAGAAGCTTCAGTGTAGTGTTTACCAAAACTGATGTTTGAACTACTGGACTATAAGACAAAGGATGCCATGGGCGGCCACACCACTGTCATCTTGTAGCAGACTAAACGCCTCTAGGAGGACCAGCTATGAGGAATGCAGAAGAAAGACTGCTTAGTCTGTGTACTGTGTCTAGGAATGAATTTAGTGTTTAGCTACCCAACATACACAGCACAGACACTGCCGAACCTAGGCATCTTGGCTGATAAAAATATATGGAGCTAAAGCATTTAAGTACCTCTCACATTATGGATCACCTAAATAGGAGGTTCATATAGGATATCTTTATTTGCAACCAGGCAGTGTTTGGATGTCCAAGAGGGACGGGAGCAAAACAGAATAGAAAATTTTCTGATTAATAGTGTGCTTATAGAAAGACGAAGTCTTAAAATCTGAGTCTTACAGTCTGAGGTCCTTTTGGTATCATCTCTTGTGAAAGGTGAGGCAAGAGGGCTGAGAAGTAATAGAACAAGGAGCATCTACGCCAAGACAGGAGTCACATAGTGCAAACCCTGTAATCTCTGCTCAAGTTGGCATGCCAGAAATGGCCAGAATAATAACACTTTTTATCTCACAGAGGATAATGTGAGAACTGAGAGATTATATATATTAAAGATTAAAAAGAGCTCAGATACTAAGTTAATAACAGGAATTTAAAACTGCCCCAAAATTACAATTGTATCATTTGGCAAATATGAACTGGTGAGGTGACTGAGGGAGTGGCAGTACCAGACCGTGCTCCCAGTCACCAGCCCGTATAGATAAAAATAAAGGCTAGAATTAGGCATTTTATTTATTAAAGTGTAAACATCCATGGTCAGCCTAAAATAATCTGAGTGGCTTCTTTCAAACTTCTTTATCTTAAACTATATGGTCCTGCCTTCACTCACCATCCTGTATGGCTATATTTGGTTTTACATTGGTTTTTGTTGTAGAGGTTACGTTTTGTTTTTCAGAGACCCTGTAGTCCTGAAAGGGAAAATAAGGAGCTGATCCAGAAAGAAGAACTGAAATTCAAAGACAAAGAAGATGTCTGAGAAATGATCCTGCCATGAAATGATTGATATTTCTTCTTTGTATAGCAATGGTGCTAATGAACTCCGTACAAAGTCCCAGTGTACTGATACCCACATGTCCACTTGATAACGTAAATATGAGCCCATTCATGATCGACCTTATTTGTGGTGTGACAATCACTATGCAAATACGAGTGTACGGCTTCCAGAGAGGGGCTGCCCTCTGCTTGTGCCTGCCTGCGTGGCTAACATTCCTGTCACCTACCTTTATAATATGTGTCTATGTGTGACCTGGTCACCTGAGGCTGTCTTTGCAATCAAAAGGGAAAAACAGAAATTTGAGGGTGGGATATAGTCAGTTGCTTATGACTAGAGGCATTATTACATTTTGGAGTACCAATTTTTCCTAAAGGGAGTCCAGGGTTCACTAAAGCCATTTGGTCAGATGCGACCCACCACCCATGAGCATGTAGTTAGCCTTGGCTTTTACATACAGGTAGCAAAAAGTTGATCTCTGTTTGAGAAAACTGTCTGTCTAATTAAATAAAGAAGGAAGAGGATAGTTTGGTTACTTCCAACTTATTCAAAACTTTTGCTGAGTAAACAAGGCTTGGAACTATTGTGATATTTATTTAAATCACATTCTTTATAGCCATTTTTTTCATCCAACATCTTCTGCTGGTATTGTCATGGAGACTAAGGCTGTTAATGTCATGCAATCCTATAATATATACAGAATGAGTATTGCATCTCATAACTCATAAAGCCAAGTTTATACAATGTCACAATCCTCACCTCACAAAGCAGAAATATAGCTGTACCTTTGTTGTCAGCTTCGAACTCTGGGCATTTACTGGGTATGTCACTGACAAAACTGAGCAAAAAGATTCAGTGTTTAAGATTACTTATGCATGTTCAATATTCATTTGTCTAGTAGAGAAAAAAACAATCCACTGCAGTGGGTTTATTTTGGTTGTAATAAAGCATACAGTTCGAGTAATCTCAGTGCACAGAACAGCAGTGTAATTGACAGCTACATAATCAGTCTAAAGTGTGCTCGCTAGGATGGGTCAAATTCCTTTGGGAATCCAAATGAGATCTGTATGGCTTCTGCACTCAGTGTTTTGCTACTTTGCATCACAGAGCTTGACATCAATATTTTACATGAAGAGGAAAATGACAGAAACTCACGTAGCCAGTGTCTATCTGTGAAGCATAATGCAGATTTATATTTTTAATTAAAGGAGGAAAACACAGTTTTGAAAGTCCACCACTCACAAACACTTACATGTCTAGAAGAGGTCGCTTTTGTGAGTAGCCCCTACAATTTCAATCAGACTGAACACAGTCTGATTCTAACAGGGGTGAGCAATAGATGGTTGTATTATGGGAACTTGAGCTTTGGGCATGAATAGTGTGGTCTTGCATATCTAGTTGTGATGATTTAAGACAGTACTGCCCCAGCTGTTCACTTGAATTTGCAAAGCAAAACCACATTTACTATTTACTGTGAATGTTGCTCATCCTCAATGACAAGTCCACTCACATATTTTAAAAAAATCCTTTGGTGGTGACTCAGACTAAGCCAGATGACTTTGAACTGAAGATGCACAAGCTCAGGCCATTGGCATGTCTCAGACATAGAACTGATATTCTCAGGAAAGAGATAGTAAGAATGAATCTTGGACACAAATTTAACCTACTCTAACTGCAGAAGTAAGACCTCACTTAGACATTCTAAGTCATACCATGTGTATGTCAGGACTATCTCCTCTTCAATGATGCAGATATAAGAGTAATCCACTGCTTTATTTCCTCTTTTACCTAAGACATAGACATGAGAGACAAAATCCAGCAGCTCCTTTGCTACTCTACCATAAAAAGAGGAGATCCAAATATGCTAGGATAGGACTTAAGACTATACTGTACACTAGACGACTTGGATCACTGTCCAGCCATTGCACTGGTTTTATGCTTATGAGTATCACCTGTATGAAGCCGTGCTTTAGAAAGAAATGAAAACAAACTCCTCTCTCTCCCTGGAGAATCCAGGTACATTACTTAGGAAGTACCAGATATTCCCAGATGAGCCAGAAACCACCATTCACTGTCTTTAATCCTGCTTTTAATTCACTCAGCTGAAATATATTAAATATGTGAGCTAAAGGGCATGAGGTGTAAAGAGAATGAACAATGAGCATTCACCTTTGCAGACATGTCTATCATTAAAAAAGCATAGCTAGGTTTTTCTTATATTCAAACAATGTGATCAGCATTGTAAAAGATTCTATGCCAAACTACGTAGGTTCTATGGACAGAACAAACTGAAAATCTGAGGACATAATTAATAAGTCTATAAACATGAAAAAAAAACCCCAAACCACTAATTCATTTCTGAAAAAGAGGCGCATATTCTAGGGATGAATTGATGCAATTATATTAACACTTCCCAGGCTTTTTTTTTTTTTTTAAACTTTACTCTGTCATAGAGTGAAGTCCCAAACCCCATTTGCGATTCTTTTATAGAAAGCATTAAGAACCAGTACCTCAGCATTGCCAGCTCCTTGGCTAGTACTGATGTGTGAACTGTGATGGTCTTAACAGATCTCTGTCCCCTAAAGCCAGCTGAGGCCTTGTTGCGTACTTTCACAAGTGGATGACTATCAATTAGAGTTATGAGTGCTCAGCCCATTTACATAGGCTTCAAAACCTAGCTATTTAATTTAGTTGCCTAAAGGTAGGGATATTTATTTTGGCCGAGTGATCTAGGTTTATAAAAACAGAGATTAAGTAAGATCATATTGCCCATACAGTTATGACCTCACTGAGAAAAATATAGCCCACTCAGCAACATCAGAGAGAATGTAAATTCCTACATGAATTGCTGTGTTTTATGGTGTGCAATCCAAGTAACTTACTGCAGTGTCAGAAAGATGGCTTTGGTGATAAACTCATCCAATAAAGCTAATTCTGTAAACAAATATTAAGTAAAAACTACTGTCAGAAATACGTGAAGAGCTTTTTCCCTCTACTTGTCCTGGAAAGTCTGTCCTTTGGCAGGCAGCTATGCACACTGTGCAATTCATCTGTCTGAAAGGACAGCTGATGTCACCTCCTGGCCAGCTGGCAAGGTGTTACTATGCACACAGACGCCAGTACATTCCTCTGAGAGGGAATAAATCAGACAACTGGCACCTGTGACACTGATGTCCGTTCAAACATTTCTCTGTTCATGTAATTTAAACTGCAGTGGAAGGGCATAGTCAGGATCTCTTTCTTTTGTTGTAACCCCTTGCCTGGAGAACTTTCTCTGAAAGGCATTGAAAATGGCACATTGAGGCAACCTGGTGTGGAAAGTAGGTTCCTGCCATACGTAACCAACCTGGACTAGAAACTCCTTCCTGGTAAAAGGGGATAAATTATGAATATCCATGTTCCTAGGGATTGATGTGATTACACATGGGAGCAATATTAAGCAATAGGATTCAAGTATTTCATGTAGGCTGTGATAATATTTTTTTCTTTTGGAGTATACTTGAAGCAGTGTCTATTTGAGGAGAGCCCTTCTTATCCTAACATATAATGAATAGCACAATGAGAAATAGGGTTGTCAGTATCAGTGGTCTGGTACAAAATGCATTATCACTCCATATTTTTTGACCTCTTCCAACTTCAATGCCCTCTGTAAAGATGCATTAGATTTGAGTGAAATAAATCCAAGTACACCTGTCTCCCAGAGCCCTTCATATATTTCTAATACATAATAGCTAGAAGCTGGCAAATGAAAGACAGTGCCCGAGGCTTCTGAAGCTTGAACTAAGGCCAGTTTTTATTCCAGTTATGTGTGAAATCCTAATAATTATCACGTACAGGTCGAAAAGATTTGTGCCAAGCAAAAATACCCATGAGAGTGCCCGACAGCTTCAACCAAAGACTGCAGCTTGAAATCAGAACCACCTACCACCTTTTATGCCAAAGATTAAGTACTTTAGATTACATAAATTTTAATATGGATGAAATATATCAATAGCTACTTTAAGTTTTTAAGGGATCATTTTATTTCTACAGAGACTTACACAATTCATAACATCTGAAACCTAAAGTAGTTATACATTTTTGACAAAAGTTCTAGCAGCTTCAGGGAATTTTCCCTGCACTTTTCTGTTGACCAGGGTAACTTGCTATGGTAACACAAGTGACTTCAAGTGTACACTTGAACAAATGGCATTGCATCTTCTGACCCATACATACACTCCTGATGCTATGCTTCTCCTTCTGTGCTTCTACTCTGCTGTAGACATGAGGTGTTTCCAGTTATGAGCTAAATGTAAGCCCTCTTTAATTAATCCTAACTGCCTCACATTTTCTCTAGGCTAAGAACTTGCACAGGGATGGTTACTAAAGATGTGCTGATGTGTGTGAGCCACTGTACTTTCTTCTAAGGGTGTAAGAAAAAGAATGATCATGGGAACTTCTACTTATTGCAGACAATCATGGTCTCAGGCTGTAACACTGGTTAGAAAATAGGCTTGTCCCTTGACACAGTGGTGCTCTAAACATTACTTTATGGTTATACACACTCTGTCTGGCCTAATGAATACTCAGTTATTCATCCTGAAGACTGCCTGCTAAGGGCACAGGACATTCAAATATAAGATACCTGCGCAACAGGGAAATTGAGCTGGAACCCCAACACCCAAGCTGAGTGTGCTAGTCATTATAGTCCTGGCAAAAGAGGCAATGCTAGCTCCTAGTCTGCCTGCTACATGTGACATTTTTAACGCATGACCTGATCCAACAAAAATATAGAGATACCAGATATCAATGAAAAATACAGATTACCTACAGGTGATCTAGCATGATTTTTATTAGTGATTTGTTAAAGTTTAAGGCATAACACTGGTGTGTTATCAACACCATTCTAGCTACAAATACAAAGCACAGCTACGGGGAAAGTTAACTCCATCCCAGCCAGACCCCATACAACCGTAAAGATACCAGACATTTCTGGGGCACTTGGAAGTGACCAGGTGACTCACAACAGATCTTCCAACGTGCTTTGATCTTCTGGATTCCTTAGGTAGCCTGCGGTTTTGCCTTTTGTTTAAAAATGCCTTCCCTGACATACTCAGAATGGCTGCCCAGGAACTCTGTGGCTCCTGCTTCACTAACGGTGACCCAGCTCCAGTGTACTGATGAAGGAAATATCACAACACCTAAATGGACTTTTCAATCTTACCCCTTGCTTCTTTGCCCATTTAGGGTGTTCCAGGTGTGCCCAGAAACAGATCTTTTTTTTTTCTGAGGAACTGTTCTGGTGGAAATTTAGAATAAATGAGTGATAAGGTTTCATTCAAATGTCATTCAAGTTTCACCGGAACCTACAATGGCAAGTTCATGCAGTAATTTTGTATGTCTAAATTTCCCCCCTGTGGAAGCTCTGTGGGTCATACATAGAGGGACTAAAGGAACATTTTGGATTATACAGTCCTTTGTTTCTGTCAATCAGACCATCCACAAGCTCTATCTTATTAACACTAAAGATTTTTTTTAGTCCGTTCTGTGTTTTCAGGACTTTGCCATTATAATTATAAGAAATTTCACCCTGAATTTATTCTTGGACAATATATATGTTTACGCCTGTATTGGAATTGGTTAGAATGTGAAGCTCTTCTCCCTTGATGATATTTATTCTCCTTTTCTCACTTCCCTCACTCTGCCTGTGTATTTTTAGGAAACAATCAAAACTTCTCTCAGCTTTTCTTTACTATGCTAAATGAGCCATGCTCTCATACTGTCCTCTCACATGGACGACCTTCCACCATAATGCTACGGCCTGTAGCTCTTTTCTACTCTCATTTAATGGGGTTTTCTCTGTCCCAGTCTCATTTTTCACTCACCACTTACCTGGATCATTAAGGCTTAAGCGATGAGCCACAACATTCTGCACCAGACCTCTGCCTGTGACAGGGTGGGCCTGCAAAGGCAGGCTAAGGTTAGCAGTAGTTAACAATAATACTCTCTATTGCTGTAACGTTTGCATTTGCTTTGAATCCATATTAAACAGAAAGGAACAGGGTACAGACACACTATAGACAAGAAGGTTCTCAGTTCAATAACCTGTACATGAGGATCAGTCAGTAGGATTAGATTTACTAAGCACAGATAAAAGGCAGGAATAGAAAATACTAATAAGGTTTTGTCTCCTTCTCCTTCCCCCTCCACCACCCACCCCCACCCATCTAAATAATAATTTAAATTCTCAGCTTCTGGGAAGAAAGCTCCTCAACATACTTTTTTTTTTAATATATATATAAGCGCTATTGCCCATCTGTTGTAGGTGCTGGGTGAAAGGAAGATTTCTGCTTCTTTCCTCTTCTTGCGGTCCTTGAGTAAAATAAAAGGGATGAACTCCAACAGTCTGTTTTCCCTTCAACCTTTGGGCAGCAAAGAGGTGCACCATATTCTTCTGCACTGTCCTAAAGACAGCCCCTAGGCTGATCTCAAGACAAAACCATGCATCGTGCAGACAATGATCTTGCAAATCCAGCCCTGTGAGAAACCAGGACACATCCTCTGGAGTGTACAAAACACATGGTTCCCAACATGCTGACATATTCCTCTACATAGAGTAGGCAGTCTATAGGCATGCAACTGTATGGATGGGCAAGGAGCTAGGAAAGAAAAGTCCAGAGGCTTCTCTTTGGAGGGCATGTAGGTGCAGAAACTGAGTTTTGACCACTTTTATTTTGTGAATTTCTTCTTTGTCTGCCTCTGTTGCTGCTCAGCTCTTCCTGAGAAGTAGCAGCAGCATATAACTCATATAATTCTGCACTGTTTCTCTTCTGCCCACATGATCTGTAACGGTAACCGTGAAGTTGAACGATCTTGCTAAATTCCTTTCTGGGGGTTCTCAGCAAAGCTGTGAGCAGGACCAGAAGCTCTGGGGTTTCTGTGTACAACCTTAAAACTACATTGTATTTGGTTTATACTTGATTCATATTTAGAATCATATGAGTTAAAAAAAGTATTTCAACAAATAGACACTGGAAGTTTAATATCTGAAAAAAGATGGATGCTATCAGTCCTGTTGCTTGCCAAGGCAAACTTCTGAATTACCAGCAGAAGAGAGTGTCACGGATTTTTAAGCTCTGCATTTGCTATATGAATACAGATTAATAGGTGCCTACAGGGCCTTCGTGTAAACCCACTAATCTGTTAAAAAAAGAAATATAAATGATTCTGCTCACTAATAGGGATTTCCTCAGGGACTTCAATGAGAGTTGGATTAGGCAATGAATGCTTAGAGGTTCTTCTGCTAAACAGTAGCACAGACTCCTTATTGTGGGGGGTGGTATTTTTCTGCCAGTAATATAGAGTCAATGCTTTAGGTTTGATAAAGCTTTTCTTTTCCCAGTAAATATCAAAAGATAATGAGATTGTGGGAGTTTATCTTTTTGCCAGATTTTCAAATGACTATTTCTAGCCTCCTACTATGTGAAATGCTGGCAGATTTCACAAGGTCTTTGCATGATCCTTCATCACTAAAATCCTTCCTCAGGTCTTCAGATATTTATTTCTATATGTCTGTGCAGAAACTACAAGTTTTACAAGACCTCTGCTTTAACCATTCAACAATTAATTTTGACATTCTGAACAGGAACAAGGTAGATCTCAAAAACTTTGACTTAAAGATCTCTGAATTGGAGGAATTTCTACTTTCACATTTGTAGCTAAAATGTTGGAGTATCATGGAGAAAAAGACCAGGACTATGATTCTGGGGTCTGGTATTTTTTCTTGGTTAAATAATGATTTTTGCATGCCTAGAAGATGTGTGAAATAAATGAGGGCTTTTTTTCTTCTGAGATGGATTTGAACAGCAAGCTGCAGTCTTTAACTCAATAGGTTACAATAGCTGCAAGGCTTGAGGGTTGAGAGGGCCTGTGTGGTGTTCATGGAGTGAGTTGTCTTGGAATATGTTTCTGGGCATATGAAGGCAAAGAAGGTGATTAAGAATAGTCAGAGTTTTACCAAAGGAAAAACATGCCTGACCATCCTGATTGTCTTCTACAATGAAATGACCAGATCTGTGGATGAGTGCATGTCATTAACCTGGACTTTAGCAAGGCTTTTGACACCATCACCCATGGTGTACTTGCATTCAAGATAGATAGGATGTTAACAACTGGATGAGTGGGTAAAAAATTGTTTGATGATTGGGCTCAGAGGATAGTGGCTAATGATTCTTTCTCTACCTGGATGCTGGTAAGAAGTGGAGTACTACAAGGGTCTAGCCTAAGACAAATCCTGTTTAACATCTTTATCAGCAACCTGGAGAAGGCAATGGAGAGCTCTTTCAGCAAGTCTGTAGATGATGTCAAATTGCAGGGGCCGGGGGGACACCAGTAGGCATGGCTGAGCACAGGGCTGCCATCCAGAGGGACCTGGACCAGGCACCTAGGAAGGAAGAACTGCTTGCACTGATGCAGGTTGGAGACTGCTTGGCTAGGTGCAGCTCTATGGAAAAGACCCTGGGGTTTTTGACACACAGCAAGCTGCACGTGAGATATTAGTGCACCCTGGCAGCAGAGAAGGCCAAGAGCACCTTGGGCTGTATGAACAGGAGCATGGCAGTAGATCAAGGGAAGTGATTGTTCTCCACTTGTTAGACCCCATCTAGATACTGCATCTAGTTTAGGACCCCCAAATCAAGGAAGACATTAACAAACTGGAGCGAGTTCAGCAAGGGGACACTGAGATGGCTGGAACATCTGCCCTGTGAGGAGATACTGAGGGATGGGGTTTGTTCAGCCTGGAAAAGAGACTGCTTCAGCCTTCCCATACCTACAAGGAGCTTAGCATGAAGATGGAGCCACTCTCTTCACAACAGGCATACACTGAAACAAGAGGTGTTCAGAAACTTTTTCCATGTGAAAACATTCAAGCAGTGGTTCAGGCTGTCCAGAGAGGTTGTGCAGTCTCCATACTTGGAGGTTATCAAAACCTCAGTAGATAAAGCCCTGAGCAACCTGGTCTGATCTCATAGCTGGCCCAGCTTTGAGGGGCCGGGGATGGCAGGAGCTTGCCAGGGCACAGGGCAGGACCCAGAAGCTGGGGTCATCCCCCCAGCCAGAACCAGGGCAGGTGGGGGGGCAGGGAGGGCAGCACCAGCCCCAGGCATTGGGCACCTCCCTGGGGAAGGGGATGGGATGAGCTGAGCTGGGAGTTCAGCTTGCGGGCAGGGGCACAGATCCAGGGCCTGTTTTCAATCACAGACATGGTGGCAATGCAGCAGGGGCGGGGGCCAAAGGTGAGAGCCTCAGCTCAAAGCAGCTCCCTGGACTGAGACAGGCCCTGGCTGCAGCCTCCCCACCAGCTGCTGGGGCTTCTCCCCATAGCCCGGGGGACGGGCTGCCCTCAGCAGGGCGGCTCTGCCCTGCCCTGAGCTGCTTCCCCAGGCCTGACCTCCTCTAGGGCTAAGGGTGTGCTCAGCGCCCTTGCACAGGGGCTGGACTAGGTGACCTCCAGTGGTCCCTTCCAACCTGAGTTATCCGGTGATCCTACCATATACACACTGTCATACCAATGAGCTCTTCAATGTCTGTGCATGATGCGTATTCATAGTGGGGAGGGTAAAGAACAGGGAGAGGAGACAGAGAAAGTTAAGAAGACACCTTCCTTGCTGACAAATAAAGGGCTTTTAGAGAAGAATAACATTTTGAAAGAGAATATTTGTTCTGTGACTTTAAGGTACTTTTATAATATTAGTTGGTCATATCTCACAATGTTCCTGCAAAGGAGACAAGTATGGCCATATCTGTTTTGGGGATGGGAGAATACAGATGCAGCAAACGCATGTGACACAGATATGAGAAGATGATATGTCAAGGTGGGGCTAGAGCAAGAAGCCTCAGGCCTGCTCCCTAGGCAGCAGATGGGTCCTCAGCTTCCTAATCCAGCCCAAATGTACAGCAAAATGTTAGTTGTGTATCCTCTCTCTAGTAGCACCCTGTTGATACTTCCAGGGTTTAAAGTATGTGCAGAATGTCTTTGCATCACCGAAAAAAAAAGTAAAATAAATAGCAAAGTGCTTACTGACAGTTTTACTGTTAATACAGTGTAACACAAATTCAAATGCCATTATGTAAGATTAGAAGCAATGGATAATTCAGAGAAGTTAATCCTGTCAACTACACTTTGTCAGAACAAGTCTACGTGACTCATAAAATCACTGCATTGACCACAAATGAAATATGGAAACTCGACCAGTGTACGGACAAAGAGAACAGTCGGTACTTGGCCTGTTCTGTTATATTTTCCTGTTTGCTGTGAGAGCAAGTTTAGAAGAAAACTGCCTGCCTTTCATTTAATCCATTTACCGGGGCATATCTGCACAAAGCTTTCACTACCTGGACAGCTTTAACGTTTTTTTCCAGACTCAGTCTTTATGGTGGCCTGGCTGGTTGGATATATTTAGCCCTGAACAGAGACTCTAAAAGGTAAATAATGATGCTATCTGACTTTGAGAGAACAGATTGTTTAAGCTCAGTGGTGAACAGAACATTAATCTGAGTCTCTTGTATCAGCTCAGACGTACTCAGAAAAGTCCACAGACACCATTCAAATAAAAATATTTAGTGTGGAAAGTAGCAGGTTTGGTTCTTTACTGTACATGAAACAAGAACAGAATAAAAAGAAAGGCATATCTTTCTCCAGCTTTGAGACCTATGGAAATAGGACTGAGCCCTACCACAATTTAGGATAAGCATCTCTACTTTACACCCCATAACCTCACCTCCTAGAACAGAACCCTGCCATAAGTGATATTGAAAGCTTTAAGGCATGAGGCTATTATTCTTATGAATTGTTTTTGATGCATCAGATTTGGGAAGTTAAAATCTGTTTGGAGGTTGTGCAGTGTTGAGAAACTCCTCTATGGGACAGCTCTGTTACTACTAACTTTCCTTAATATCAGTTTTCAAAAAACAAAGTTTCTAGAATATTTTACTCTCAAAGAAAAAAATAAACATTTCCTTCCAGAATTTTCAGGATGTGAGTCTGCATTCTCATCCAGAGGTTAAAAGTTAAATTTAGCAAGTCTTTCCATTTTAGGTAGAAAACATTGCAGGATGAACTGGGCCTTTGAGATGTGCAGATTCCAGGTCTAAAGTGCACTTTATTCCCCAGCTTCTCCTGCTCATATGACAGAAAATAGATGACTAACTGGTGGTCTATTTATAAGAGTACAGTGTTGTTTTGAGCTACTCTCAAGGAATGGAGTCTTTGGATAAGAGTCTGTGGAGGTCCAGTGCTGAGAGTGAAAGAGCAAATAAGTAAAGCAGATGTTGAAGGTGCTTGGGAAGAAATCTGAAGGGGAAAAAAAAAAGAAAGAAAAAAGCAGGAAATAGACTTTAAAGATAGACTAAAGAAAAACACTTGAAATCTAATGGAGAAGTCCGGACTGTCAGCAGATATTGTAGCATGTGAACAGGGCAGTCTTGGAGTTAAGCCAGAGTAATGTCAGCAGTTGTGATAAGATGACTGAAATACAGCACAGGAAGGACTTGACTTCCTCAAGTTAGCAGTGAGAACACTTTCACCAGAAGGGAAAAGACTTATCCACACAAGAAATGGCTGAAAAGCTGATTTTATGTTTTATTCATACTTCTTTTATTTTAGGAAATGTGACCATCTACGTTCTGAGGGTGACCTGGAAAAAGTGCTCAGTCTGCAAATACCATGGGACTATGGAAAAATTCATATCCTTCTACTGGTCCTTTTGTAGCTTTGTGTGGTCTTTCTCTTTTGCATTCTTGCCTCTCCTAGCATCCTACCTAAATAATAGTGTTGCCATGTTTTCACTCCTCCAAAGTTTGTTTAACCCCATAATCAAGTTTTTCTGAAATATTTCAATCCTGGATTCATCACTTACATTCTTATATTATTAATTGCAATAGTAAATAGCAGGTAGCAAAGCAATAGTGATCAAACAGTGTAAAGTGGGTTTAAATTATACAGCAGCAGCTCAAGATCAAAGTTGTTGAATTATGTCCCCTTTTCCACATAGATTTAACCAGGTCCTTACTGACTGACTACCTTCCATCACTGGCAGAATACACAAAAACGATATTAGATGTTTCTAAATCAGTTGATGATTTTATCCATGTATCTAGCACACACTCATGGGTTTTTTATCAACGTCGTATCTTCAATTCATGTATTCAGGCAAATAACCTTCTATACCAGACTTGGATGTGTCCCATCTGCATGTGCTGTTGTGCGGTGCCCTCTCCATGACTGCTGCAAGTCAGACTACTGATTATGAGAATAGCTGCTCATTAGCGTTTTGTTGGCACACAGTCACCCTGTTATGATTAGCCTGTGATCCTCTGACCATTGCAGTCATCCATGTAAATAATCCATTACCTACTTACAAGCAGCCAGCCAGATACATCATGGCTCTTTTTTTGATAATGAAAGTGCCCTGTATCTAACTATTAGTTCAATCATAATTAGATCATGGCTGACTTAGACAAGCTTCCTTTTTTTTTTTTAAACCAGCAGCTCATGTAAGACTTTAGACATAGTGCAGCTTGCCCTCAGCCTCATATCACCATTTTTGCCTACAGCCAATTGCTGAGTTGTGAGATGCTGACGTATGTCATTCTATATGTACTTCACATATAAGCTTTCGCAGTTGCCTTCAACAGTAAAACCTGTACCTTTGTGGGCACTTATCTTAAATTTTTTCATTGTTTTTGCCAGACAAGCAAAGTCTGATCTTTCTGGTTTGAACAGTCATTTAGCTTACAAGCTGATATTTTCCACTGAAAACAGAAGTATTAACAGAAATAAAGACATAAATATAGAAATAGAGATTTGTGTTGAAATTTTCCAAGGAAAGGGAAGACTAAATTTTTCATGAGAGCTATTGCCTGTTTTTCAGCCTTCAGGTCCATCTCAGAGACATTGTTTGTTATTAAAGCTCATTAGAAGCTTTGTATTGCTGAACAAACGTGCAGTTCTTTCAGATTCTAAATTTTCTTTGTATCAACATTCTTGAATTTTTCCATCCCTCTTAAATTACTATGTGAAGAAAAATCCTGTGCATAATCTCAATGCTTTCATTATCTGGCTCTCCTCCTACAGACATCGGATATTAAATCTCTTTCTTAGCATTGTCCCAATATTTGACATTTACCATTGCAGCATTTATCTTTCAGAAGCTACATCTTTGTTGACTTTCCTTCTAGATCAAATATTTATTGTACAGCCCTTACTGTACTTATATCTAATCCTGCCAACCTTTCCAACTACAGCACCCAGATATTATTTTTCAAAAACCTATTAACCTAACACTAATAAATAAGGACCTAGTGAGTTCAGTCTTTTCCTGCCATTGGTGCTAGCCCTGAGTGTCCACCTTGCTTTGATTAAAGCCCCTTTGTAAGCCATAAATGAGTAGCAGCTGTTCCTGACATCTCTAGGAAACTTGGCAAATTAGACCACCTCACATTTGACGAAGCTGCAGGTGGGAGATGACAGGTTTTGTTTGTGGTCTTCAAATCAGTTCCCTCAAATTAATGTTCTGCATCAAAGCCAATCCTATTTTTAACTTTCTGATGAAGAGAGAAAGGGAAAGGAAAAAGATGAATGCCTCTCAGATAACAGAGTTACCTGGATAACCAATATACCTGCAACATTAAATATGATGCAGAACCACTATAAACAATGCTTGTGTATATACTGAAGCTTCTGCTGCCTGGAACATGTTGAATGATGGGCTGCATCAAAAGCTTGATGAAATAGCAATATATCACACACACAGTAAGAGACAATAAATCATGTTACAGGGTACGATGAATGAATCAAAATGAGCCAATGTTAAGTTATGGGAGAGAGGAATCATCCATACATTCTGCCCCAGCACTGGGGCAGACATGAGCAGTAACTACAGGGTTTGATTTGAAATTTTGAACATAAATTTGAAATTTTGACATTAAAAAAAGACTCTTGTTCTTGCTCCAGACCTACTCCTGCTTTATTTTCTAATGTAATGCATGCAAACTCTGGATATTTGGGATTTTGCTTTAAGTTCTATCTTAAGTGCTGTAATTTGAATAATTTCATTTCGGTCATTTATATACACTGTATACATCTGCTCAGGATCTATCCTTCTAAATTTGGCCTGCAAAAATAATCTCCACTTAAATTCTTTGCTGCTTAGAAACTGAGATTCAGAATATACTAGATGAAATTTATGTATTAAAACTTGAGAAGTTGCATAAAAATTTTTGAGACCCAGAAAACTTTGTCAAAAAATTAACACAGGTTTCCATTTGTTATAGTTCTGAAAATCACAACAGTTTATTCAATGACTATTCAGCAACATATGTATGAAATTAAAGGGCAAGTTAAGAAATAATTACTTCTGTACTTGGTAGCAATTGTAGCCCTCACTGGCAGCTCAAAATAAAACTTGAGAGTTGAATGTGAAAAATAACTTTCCTTTTGACACCTGAAAGTAAAATTCAAACAACCTGATGCTATGGGATTACAAATATATTTTTAAAGTTTGTTCCAACCACTTTTTGGTAGAAAGACTAGCAACTGAATTCTCTTTGGACACTTAACTAAAATAGCAGTTTCTTCCAATCTTACTTATTACTAGACAGAATACCTAATACTTTACAGAATATTGTCATATCTCAATGTTAATGGGCATTTCTAATGCTGCAAATTAAAAGAAGTAATACAAAATAGTCAAACTTTAAGTCCTAGTTTAAATGTCAGCTCAGTCACTAGAAAAATTCCAATTGACTGGAGCGGTTTGGTTCATAGCCTAACAAAGGAGACCTGCACAGGCTTAAAACCGTAATCTTGCAATTAAAAGCATATGGGTTATCTTTGCCCTCACTTGACACTCTGTGAAGGCCAGTGTCACATACCCTGAATAGCATAAGCCGTTTGTTCCCTTGGAACATTCCCTGGAGTATCATATTGTGGTCCTTTAAAATTTGTTATTCATTTCTTTTTAAACAATCTGCCTTAAAATTGCATTTGTCTATTTTGTTGCATATACTTCAACAGTCCCTTGTGAAGCATATTTCACAGAGAAGGACTGAAAAAATGGTAGAACAATGATGCTTGGTAAACACATTAAAAGAAATGTATTTTTTGCATTGACGTTGACTGTTATGTTTTTTTCTCTAGCTCTCCCTCTAGACCCCTTTTGTCCTCCAATACACAGTAATCTTGCTACTTTTCCCCAATAGCAGAACAACTTTGAAAGTTTACTTTCTATGAGAGGAATTAAAATGGGAGTTGCAAGAAACCTCCTAGCCAGGGGCATTTTTCTGAAAGTATCCGTGTCTGAAGATAAGTAGCTTTAAATGTAGCTTCTTCTTAGTGCTATACAAGGCTCAATGTCTCCATTTGCTCACAGGCCTGGGGAGCTTTTTTACATTTTAGCTTTCGTTGGAAGAGCAAAAAATTGAAAGAATAAACAATCCCACATTCTTTTAAAGTCTGCAACGTCACAGCAGCCAGTATCCTGATGAAGGGTGGTCAAGGACAGCACTGAGCTGTTACAAAGCTTTTAAAACCAACCAGAACCTTAAGGTTTATTCTATGTTCCCTCCAAAATTTGCAATTCTTAGTCCATTAAAATATTGATTTTTCTGAATAACCTGTGCATTCACTTCTCTCTTGGGACAACAAGAGGGACATCTGTCTCTTCCTTTACTAAGATGTTCTGTGTGCTGCTTCAGGCTGTTGCATCAACTACTTGCCGTTAGAGGGAGTGTGCAGAAAGAAAGGCTGAGGGAAAGAGCTCAGGTGTATGTGTGCAGGCACTTTGTCTAGATCATGTTTCTACTGAAATGAAAACTTGTGGCAAGAGAAACCTGGAAGTCAGTGATCGAAAAAGATACTAACATGTTGTCATTTCCTTTGCAAACATGATAACAGGTTGTGTGTGTAGCATAATCTATGTCGCACAAAAAACGTTTGTATTGTCTTTGTATTTGGCATTGGTAGCACCACCTCCTAAAAAAGTTATACAACACTGAGTTCTTTTTAATATATCAAATGGACTGAGTCCACTTCTGAAGTATCCATGTCTCACAAGCTTTACAACAGGGTAATAGGAAAGTGGTCTTTTCTCCATTGCAGGAAGGAGAAACTGCAATCTGTGGCTAGGTCCCTCTGAGGGACCTGGGAGCACTTCTGTGCTGTCCGCAATTGTATGCTTTTCTCCCTGCGTCAAGGAAATCTGGATATTCTATCAGTACTTAAAGGGGGCTTATAAAAAAGATGGCAGCAGACTTTGTAGCAGGGCCTGTTGCGACAGGACAAGGGGGAATGGCTTTAAACTAAAGGGGGTTAGATTTAGACTAGCTATAAGGAAGAAATTTTTTAGGCTGAGGGTGGTGAAACACTGGCACAGGTTGCCCAGAGAGGTGGTGGTTGCCCCATCCCTGGAAACATTCCAGGTCAGGTTGGACGGGGCTCTGAGCAACGTGATCTAGTTGAAGATGTTGGTGCCCATGGCAGGGGGGTTGGACTAGATGACCTTTAAAGGTCCCTTCCAACCCAAACTATTCTATGATTCTATGATTTGAGCCAGAAGGGAGCTGTGGAATGTTACCTGGGAGATGGGAGGCCAGAACACACCATGGTGTGCCATTGCCATGCATAAGAAAAGGAATCTGAGAGACTAGTTGGCTTGTCACAAATCAGATGAGAAACTGTCATCACAGAAAGGAATTTTGGACTTTTAGACTTAGGTCCTGATCATAGTTTTAACCATTAGTGTCAACAAACTGGAGAACAAACCAGAGCTCCTGCAACAGCAAGGAGGTGCCTATAGTTATAACCTGAAATCAGTGTGGGATCCTTTGACCAGAGGAGGTAGGAATGGGCTGCAAAGTCCAGTCTCTTACATGTCTGATTCGATTTTTTTGTTTTCCTGCATTTGAAAAATAAAACAGTAAATAGAACTGCAAAATTCTACTTTACTTAGGAGAGCATTAGGGTGCTGTTACCAGTTGGTGTAGTTATCAAGTTTAATGCTATCTTGCCCCACCAGCATGCCTCAACTGCCAGCTTCTAGGAATTTCCATGTTTCCAGTAAAGGTGCCAATCCTGTTGGTAGTTCTATCCTACACACCATAGTGCATGAAAGAAATGAACTGGGAAACCTATTGAAAAAGCCACTTGATAACATTATTAGTGTATGACTGCTACCAACCTGGGGACAATCCAAATCACTGCCATAAAGTTTTAGAGGTGGAGGACTCCATATAGCTCTCTCTGTGTCATCTTGTCTCTTAGGAAAAAAGCAAAAGCTATTAAGAATATAATCTAAAACTGTTCACAGGTCTGACTTCAGAAAAACAAACAAGCCAAAGACCTCATGCACAATTATGTAATTAGGATTCTGTCTGAAACTGGCATTATTCATCTCCATAAGAGAATTAAGCATTCATTACTTTCGTTACACTCCATTCTGCTAATATGATTCATCATATATATTTAAAAATGAAGTCATTTAACTACTATTGGCCATAAACCATACTTCTAATAAAAATGAAGCCATTTAACTACTGTTGGCCATGAACCATACTTCTAATTACTCACTTCACTAATGTTCATTTGTCATCTAATTCTTTGATTTTTCTGCATTAGTCTATAACAAGTATAAAATAAGAGACCTTATCCTGATGCCAAAGGATATTTAGCTTTGATCACTGCAATCCATCAAATGTCCTAGTGAGTCAAAATGGAATCTGCAGTCCTCTTAACAATCGTTATTGATTTGAAAACAGTGATATTTTGGGTAAGCCTCCGAGAATTATCATTCTTCTCTTGTGTAAATATGGAGAGTGATCAAATACATGCATCTGTATTCTCTCATAGCAAATGATGCAAAGGCAGGGATAGATTAGACTGCAGCACACAATTAACCTAGGGCAGGCTAAAACACGGGAAGTTGTAATGCTGTATGGAACACTTATGCCCTATTAGCAAAAAACGAGCTTATAGAATCATTACCTTAAATCAAATCTTAACCATCCTGGCCAATTACAACTCTGGCTGCGATGTGCAGTAAATGGATAGGACATAATAATTCTTTCTATTGTACCAGACATATCAAGATACAGATGTGCTTGACTGTGTACTATTATCTTACAGCTGAGTCTCATGACACTTCATATCTCATTCTGCAGCAAGATTTTAAGCAAGCATGTGCTAAATGGTTTAATACAAGTTCAGGTGGTGACAAATAGCCCCCTTTTGCCAAAGACATTTGAGCAAGCTGCTGGTCATGTACAATGTTACCGTCTTTGTTACTTCAGCCTGCAAAAGCACAGGAGAATGAGTGGACTTGTCATCTATAGCTGGAATCCGTATCATGGATTGCTCACTTTACGGTGCAATTTTATTTTGAAAACAAAGAGACAAAATTGATCAGTTTTATTTCATGTTTTTTCAGATAATAGCTAAGTGCTGTTTGTTTGGCCTTCCAGCAGTAGACAGTAACACAAAAATCCAAATTAAATCTCTTAAATGTCACCACTTACACGTGACCACCATTATCCAGCGACTATCCTGACAGCTTGAGCCAAAGCTATTGCTATTTGCTGTAATGAGTGATTTGTATTGGAAATGTGACGTTTTCTAGTTCTGTAAAGTGATGTAAACCTCTATAACTGCATATTATCAGATGCTGTCATTGCAGACACAGTATTAGACATTGTTCTGTAAAGAATGTCGGAGTTAAAACTAACAGGCTGAATTTGTAGCCACAGAAGTTGATGCCATGCCATTGCCTTAATGCCCACTTTCCAATCATTACAGACTTTTTCTGTTTAATTAACAAGGCACAACAGTGAAAGGTTAATTATAGACAAGAAGGTGCTTTTAATGTCCATTAGAATTGTAGAATGTCCTCACCCAGTTGGAATATAGGCTCACCGGGATGCTCATATATAGTTACCAGTCAGTTGTTTCTCAGTAAGGCAGTTACCTTCGTTGGCTGAGTTAGTCTGATTTCTCCTGGTTTTGCCTCTTGTCAATACAGCAAGCAAAGCTCTGCTTTCTCAGAGACCATTAGCCAATTAAAGCGGTGATCTGGCAAACACTGTGCAGAAATCAGAGCCATATATTAATTATGCAGATCTTTTTAATGTTGTACAATTGCTATAAACCCCCTTTCATTTCAGGTTTCTTATCAGCTGGGTATAACATTGACATCATGGTTGGCTCAACACTGGCCCCATCCCTTCTCTATTTCTCCACTGGGTCACAGATGTTAAATAGATTTTACTGGAAAAACAACTGGCATACAGACATTAAGTACACTATACCAGGCGAAGCGGGAAGGCAGGGGGGTTGTCGGAAAAGCTGTGTCCTATCTGAGCTGCCAGCAATGGAAAGGGGCAAAATTGCAGTGTCTGTGTGGGTATATTTTAATAGAAAAGGGAATGGCATAGCCAATGTAACTGGAGCAAATTCAAGAAGCATCTGACTGATAAGAATTTGAGCATGTGTAATGTTATTTTTATGATAAACATTCTGGCCAAACAAGCACTTGGCAGTTTTCCTCTAAGGCTGTTTTTTAATGTTGTTGTTGGCCTCAGTTTCATTAGCCTAAAATGTGTTGGTGGTTTTGTAAAAAAGCAATACCTGTAAATTACTCTTGTATCATAGTTGTCACGGTGATAAATGAAGAGAGATTAATTAAATGTATATTCAAATGAACTCCATTGATTTTAAAGGTTTTTTCTAGGATGGGATTTCACTGAGGCTTGAGAGTGGTGTCATGGTGAGAGGAAACTTGTCTGGAAACTTCTGAAGATTAAGTGTCTGGAAAGACACATGAGAAAGCGCTAGAGAATTATGGTTTTAAACGCAGCATCTGGGTGCCCCTTTGTGGGCTGCGGTGTTATTACACTGGTGAGGACTTACAAGGTACCTGCAGGATTTCATTACCTATGATTATTGGTATCTGTCTGATGTTTATACACTTTGCAAAAACATATCATTTTGAAATTACACTTTTGCTGCTTCAGTATCTTTTCTGTCTCATTATGTGGTATAAACTATCCATCCGATATTCCAGTGCAGCATAGTACTTCATTAAATTACAAGGCAGATTAATGTTATGAGTCATTTATTATCCACATATGAGGCAAAACACAGCCACAAAAGTAGAAATATTACTGTGAGTATGAGGAAATGCAAGCAGAGACTGGAGAAGTAAGAACAGTTATCAGCAGATATGAGAAGTAATCTTCCATCCAGAAAAAAATCCAAAACAAAACGGAATCTTGGTGCTATTCATACCAGCATGAGAGAAATAATAAAGCAGAAAAAGGTCTAGCTAATGAATCTGTGCTTCTAAATACTTCTGACTTATAATGTCTATAACAGTTGTATTTATCACAGAATCACAGAGTGGATGAGGTTGGAAGGGGCCTCTAGGGCATCTGGGCTTGAGAGTGGTGTCATGGTGAGAGGAAACTTGTCTGGAAACTTCTGAAGATTAAGTGTCTGGAAAGACACATGAGAAAGCGCTAGAGAATTATGGTTTTAAACGCAGCATCTGGGTGCCCCTTTGTGGGCTGCGGTGTTATTACACTGGTGAGGACTTACAAGGTACCTGCAGGATTTCATTACCTATGATTATTGGTATCTGTCTGATGTTTATACACTTTGCAAAAACATATCATTTTGAAATTACACTTTTGCTGCTTCAGTATCTTTTCTGTCTCATTATGTGGTATAAACTATCCATCCGATATTCCAGTGCAGCATAGTACTTCATTAAATTACAAGGCAGATTAATGTTATGAGTCATTTATTATCCACATATGAGGCAAAACACAGCCACAAAAGTAGAAATATTACTG
The DNA here is from genome assembly GCF_000699145.1 of Aptenodytes forsteri. Classification (NCBI taxonomy): domain Eukaryota; kingdom Metazoa; phylum Chordata; class Aves; order Sphenisciformes; family Spheniscidae; genus Aptenodytes; species Aptenodytes forsteri. Next base: position 5,267,474 of record NW_008796041.1, on the reverse strand, counting down.
TGAGTATGAGGAAATGCAAGCAGAGACTGGAGAAGTAAGAACAGTTATCAGCAGATATGAGAAGTAATCTTCCATCCAGAAAAAAATCCAAAACAAAACGGAATCTTGGTGCTATTCATACCAGCATGAGAGAAATAATAAAGCAGAAAAAGGTCTAGCTAATGAATCTGTGCTTCTAAATACTTCTGACTTATAATGTCTATAACAGTTGTATTTATCACAGAATCACAGAGTGGATGAGGTTGGAAGGGACCTCTGGAGGTCATCTGGTCCAACCCCCCTGCTGAAGCAGGGCCACCTAGTTGCCCAGAACCTTGTCCAGTCAGGTTTTGACTGTCTCCAAGGAAGGAGACTCCAGAACCTCTCTGGGCAATCTGTGCCAACACTTGGTCACCCTCACAGTAAAGAAGTGTTTCCTGGTGTTCAGACAGAGCCTCCTGTGTTTCAGTTTGTGCCCATTGCCTCTTGTCCTGTCACTCGGCACTACTGAAAAGAGTAGTCATACTCATATGTCAGGTGCTCCAAGCCCTTAATCATCTTTGTGGCCCTTCACGGGACTTGCTCCAGTATGTCCCTGTCTCTCCTGTACTGGGGAGTGCTGAACTGGACCCAGAACTCCAAATGTGTCTCACCAGGGCTGAGCAGAAGGGAAGGATCATCTACCTTGACCTTGCTACAAAGGTGCATTGCTGTCTCATGGTCAACTTGGTGTCCATGAGGACCCCCAAGAACCTTTTCTGTAAATCTGCTTTCCAGCTGGTAGACCTGCTGTGCTGGCACATGGGGCTATTCCTCCCCAAGTGCAGGACTTGGCATTTCCCTTTGTTAAACTTCACAAAGTTCCCGTTGGTTCATTTCTCCAACTTGTCAAGGTTTCTGTGAGCAGCAGCACAAAGGTCTAGTGTATCAGACACTCCTTTTAATTTTGTATTGTCTTCAAACTTGCTGAGGCTGCACTCCAGGTCATAAATTGGTATATTGAACGGTATTGGCTCTGGTATCAACCCCTGGAGTATTCCACTAGTGACTGACCTCTGGCTGGACTTTATGTTGCTGATCACAACCCTCTTCATCCAACAGTTCAGCCAGTTTTCAATCCATCTTACTGCCCATTTATCTAGACCATACTTTATCAGTTTGTCTATGAGGATGTTATGGTGTTGAAAGCCCTACTAAAATCAAGATAAACAACCACCCTTGTTCTTCCCTCCTCCAAGTTATTTCCTTGTAGAAGGCTATAAGGTGAGGCATTATTTCTTTCTATAACTTCATGCTGACTACTCCCTCTTGTCCTTCATATCGTGGTTTATTTAACCTCAGTCAGCAACTGAGTACCACACAGCCGACCGCCCACGC
>NW_008796041.1:5255346-5265858 GCF_000699145.1 Aptenodytes forsteri | reverse complement strand
CCTTGACTAGTGTAAGCACCGCTCAGCAACAACTAAAACATCGGTGTGTTATCAACATTATTCTCATACTAGATCCAAAACACAGCACTGTACCAGCTACTAGGAAGGAAATTAACTCTATCTCAGCCAAAACCAGGATAGTATGTTTGGACTTCTTGGTTCCAGAAGGACTTGCTCCATCATGTTGCTGGAAACAAGATGAGGTTGACTGGCCTTTTCTTCCCCGGATCCTTCTTGTCTGTTTTGAAGATAGCAGTGACATTTGCTTTCTTGCAATCCCTTGATTGCCATGACCTTTCAGCGATTATTGAGAGTAGCCTCTCAATGGTATCAGCCAGCTCCCTCAGCAATTGTGAGTGCATCCTGTTGGGTCCATGTTTCTGTCCACTTTGTTTAAATGTTCCTTAGGTTGATCCTTCTCTACAGAGGGTAAGCCTATTTATTCCCCAGTTAAGACTGATGATTCACTGTGCTTTTTCAGAAATAGAGAAAAAATAGACTTTGACTTGAAGAACAGAAATCACAACAGAAGAGACATACAAGGAAAGAATCATCTCACTTATGTCACTGTAGAACCAAAATTTAAAGCACACTCTTTAGCATTAAAGTGGGTGATGGTGCTGGGAACTGGCCTCATTTTTAGTGCGTTCCTGTGTAGTCTGACATGTATTGACCACCAAAGACCTGTGTAAAAAGTTCCATTGCTTTGTTCCACATCGAACAGCACCCTAAAAGTTAGAAATATTCTCTTTTATCTCATGTATGTGCTTTGGGAGATGGGGAAAAGAGGCTGTGGTTTGCAGAGGGAGAATCACACGTTCCATCTCTGCCACTACAAAATAATTCCCTGTGATGGTGGTGAAGTTTAGGGCTAATTTTGCAGGGAATATATTCTTTTTTGGATTAAGTGTTCTGATAAAATAGAGGATCTGTACTACTATTATTATTTAAGAAAATATTTCAAAGCATTAAATGAAAACAAACAGCAGTGGTTCTTAGTCCCTTTTTTCCCCAGTATCTGTCATGGGCTGGAGACCACATTCCCGTGGCCCACAGCTCTGGCTGTGCCAACACTGTCCACTGTGGTTGTTCCTCACAGGATATTTCAGTACATTTCACTCCAGTCTGGGAGGAAAACAGACATTAAAACATTTGAATTTCCAGTGAGACAGGTCATCTAGTTTTTTTCAGGGATTGACCTTTTCTCCATCCTACAAGTCTACCATCTTTGTAGTTGCCACTTGTTATTACCTATCAACTAGTATTTCTTCTTCAGGAGTACTTCTTTTCTCATTTTCTCACAAGGATCATATTATGGAGGCAAGTTGGAAATTGTGTAAGACACCAATGAAAAGCTGAATATCAAGTCAATGAAAGAGATAGTTATATATTTCAGTAACAATTCAAGGAATCTGTACTTCACGGGAAAAATCTAGAGCTAGACAGTAGATGTTGCATAGTGGGGCATCCCTAAAACCCCACTTACCTCCATAATTTGGGTCCTGAACAGTGTGCATGGGAGGCAGTCTCCTTCCTGATTTTATTAAATGATTGGTCAGTGGGCATTATATGGAAGCAGCTGCAGAAATGAACATCAGCATCTAAGACTGACTGCCCCAGATGAGTGCTTACACAGTACATTCCCTCCTCTGTCTTCCTTTCTCTCTCATTTGGTGTTTATTAAAAAACTCTTTTCTCCTAAGTTAGTATTATTAAGCTGCAGAATCATGTTCCTCCTCTGTGTCTCTCTTTTCTCACTGCATTCTTAATTTTTTTCTGCCAAATGACACATCTTCAACCGGAGAAGTGCAGATACTCACAATACAAATTCGAGACTTAAAAGCCTAGAGAAAAAATTCAACATTGTCAGTTCAGCTAGGTAGAAAGATACCTAGCATACAGGGCTGCTAAAACTATTTTCTGGACCCTGCCTGCTATAAACAAGGATGAGTGCAAAAGACATTCGGAGATTGGGGCCAGTGAAACTATATCACAACTTTATCATGGTGTTCTCTGGATATTGAAAGAAACCCCTTCAAACAAACTCCTGTTCTCCCATGCCAAATTCCAAACTCCTCTTTGTCCTGCTTATGAATTGCCTTTATCACAGCTCCTGGCTCCATGCGGGCATGCTGTACTGTGTCTTTCAGCTGGCTAGTCCTTGGCCTTGTTGTGAGCCTCCCTCTGTTAAACTAGCTCCGCTGCCTGCTTCCTTTTTTCCACTTAACTTTCTCAAGCAACAACAGAAATTCTTGCCAGATCCCCACAGGTCTTTAATAGCAGTGTTAACTTTTGACTTGGTTCCCATTTTAAATGTTGCTACAACAATAGCAGCAAGAATAGCTTATTTTTAATGGAAACTGTGTTTATGTGGGACAATGTTGGTTTTCCTATAGTTCATGGCTGAGAGTGTAAATGAAATTTTCAAGTTTTCTATGTATTATGTAAAATGATTCAGAGCCTTGTTTATCCTTTTTTCCACTGAAAGAGATATAACTGAAAGAACGAGGGTTCAAAGTCAACGAGTTCCTCTTGCATGAATCCCCAGCAGCACAGCTGTGTACTTAGCTTTATAGAGAGCACTGTCAGTGAAATTAGATAAAGAGGTCCATCATAAACCAGATTCTCAAAAAGTCCTGGACACAATGTCTGCAAGATATAACATCTCAAGAGAGAGCAGCATGTTTGCCTTCCATACAGAATAAACCTTTGATCACAATCATCACTGTATTCTATCTGAAACACATTTGAAAAATAAAAAGGAATTATTACCTGGAAGTTAATTCACCCATGGTGGACTTGGGACAGTTAGAACACATGTAAGGAAATGAATTCTTAGGCAGATTACTGAATCTGTGATCATCATTAGTTCTCCATTTATAAAAAGGGGATAACATTTTCTGATCTAGCAAGGAGTGCCGGTATTCCATATTGATAAAATGATGAAGAATAAAAATTCAAAGTAAAATTTAGTTGTACAACCTTAATTCTGCCTTTATACAGTGTAACATGTTATTTTAAGCTCAAGAAGTAGGCTCATGTGAACCTCATGAGGTTTCACAAGGCCAAGTGCAAGACCCTGCACCTGGGTCGGGGCAACCCCGTGTATCAATATAGGCTGGGGGATAAACCATGCCTGTTTTTTACACCTAACATAAGTGTTGCCTCATAGAAATGTTAGATACAGACTCTCAGGCAGGAAACCCCGCTCAACCTAATATAATACAAACATTTGAATGCCTTACTCAGCTGTCTCTGCAGGAGATCCAGACCTCTTAATTTACTACCTCTCTCCCTCTTCACAAGAAGTTCCAGTTTAATTGGCTTCTGGCAGTTCAGGAAACCGTGCAGAAATGTCTGGCATCTCCATCCTCTTGGGAGAAAATATAGCTAACACTTACCGAGAGCATGTTTAATGGTATGGCGCGTGCCAATGTCGCGTTGTCTTTACATAATTGTCCAGAAGCCAAATCACTCACCCGAGAAGTGAGACCGTTCTACACACCCACAGGGACTGAGCTCAGACTGCAAAAGGAGAATCTAGCCATGGATTATGCTGGTGAAAGCACTCCCCTTACTTGTGTTGAGGGAGATGAAAGGTTTCAAACCCACCTTCCAGCGATGTGTATTTTCTATTAAAGCCTTGCTGGGTATATGCCCCATCCCTGGAAACATTCAAGGTCAGGCTGGACGGGACTCTGAGCAACCTGATCTAGTTGAAGATGTTGGTGCCCATGGCAGGGGGGTTGGACTAGATGACCTTTAAAGGTACCTTCCAACCCAAACTATTCTATGTTTCTATGATTTTAGCACTTGTTCACAGCCTTCTTTTAAGCAACTGTTATATAGCACACAATTTTTTTTTTTAATGCATCTAGATTCTCAGGTAGAACTTGAAACTCAACTGAAACCATGCCTGTTTTTTACACCTAACATAAGTGTTGCCTCATAGAAATGTTAGATACAGACTCTCAGGCAGGAAACCCCGCTCAACCTAATATAATACAAACATTTGAATGCCTTACTCAGCTGTCTCTGCAGGAGATCCAGACCTCTTAATTTACTACCTCTCTCCCTCTTCACAAGAAGTTCCAGTTTAATTGGCTTCTGGCAGTTCAGGAAACCGTGCAGAAATGTCTGGCATCTCCATCCTCTTGGGAGAAAATATAGCTAACACTTACCGAGAGCATGTTTAATGGTATGGCGCGTGCCAATGTCGCGTTGTCTTTACATAATTGTCCAGAAGCCAAATCACTCACCCGAGAAGTGAGACCGTTCTACACACCCACAGGGACTGAGCTCAGACTGCAAAAGGAGAATCTAGCCATGGATTATGCTGGTGAAAGCACTCCCCTTACTTGTGTTGAGGGAGATGAAAGGTTTCAAACCCACCTTCCAGCGATGTGTATTTTCTATTAAAGCCTTGCTGGGTATATGCCCCATCCCTGGAAACATTCAAGGTCAGGCTGGACGGGACTCTGAGCAACCTGATCTAGTTGAAGATGTCCCTGGCCACGGCAGGGGGGTTGGACTAGATGACCTTTAAAGGTCCCTTCCAACCCAAATTATTCTATGATTCTATGATATTAAAATCACCCCCCCAGGTCAGGGACCAGAAGTCTCTCCTTCCCAATTGTCAGGCTTTTTGCTCTCTCCCTGACTGCTGCACACCTGACTGCATAGTGGCTGACCTTCAGCAGGAAGGAGGAAGGTATTTTTACTCAGGGTTCTCCATGGTGCTTAGGGCACTCCTCTGGGATGGGGATAGAAAGGGTCACTTCCTCAGGCTAGTAATAATCAAAGAAGACCTAGACATCTCGGTGCATATGTGAGAGCTGAGCAAAGCTGCCACTTCATCAGATGAAGGTAATTGTAGCCTTGACTCTTTCTGTCTCTTTGGACATCTCCAGGGAACTTAAGCAGAACAGAAACAGCTGTCTATCTAACCAGGATTGCATTAGAACTCCTATCTTCGCAGAGCAGGCAATTCAGAACAGTCATGGGTGACTGAGGTTACATGAACTGAGGTTGCTGAGGTTGCAGGGAGCTTTAAGCAAACTAGGGAAGTACCTAAAGAGCAGAGAGATGTATATGGTTAGGCAAAGTGAGATTGCTGTCCTGCAACACTCTGGCTCTAATCCTAATTTGAGAAGATTCTTCTGCATTGTTTTATGAAGTAACAGTGCATGTAGCTTGTTATTTATTATGTCTTTTTCAAAGACAGCACTCTCTGGTCACTAACATGACAACTAATTTGACTGTTCACTTTCTTACTTTACACAAGTGAAATAATATAATAATAATAATAAAAATACATCTTTTGAAGGTATATTGCTAACCAAAATCTGCTATCATATATACTGGCACCATTGAATCAGCTGAAGGTGCAGTGGGGAATCAGGCCCAGCTCATATAAAAATTGGACACAAACTCTAGTTTGAAAATCTGCAAAAAGGTTGTTTTTTGTGTTTTCTATCATTTTTTTCTCTTCATTTTTTTTTTTTTTTAATGTGCTAACACTAATAAATTCCCAAATGCTTAAAACTTAATCATCATCAGTAGCTGAGTAGAAGACTGAAGGACAATTGTAGCAGAGATCTTTATCTGCTTGGATAGGATTCATTTCCTCAACCCTTCTTTGACACAAAAACAGATGTACCTCTGTCATTCCTCTGACCTCTGTGGCAAGATGAAGAGCTAGGCTGATACATTTATTGATCAGAGAAAGAAGCACTCCATGGGAAATAAGCTATAGATGCCTTGCTGTGAAATTGAAGATTTAACATCTGTCCCATGCAGATGGTAATTAATCTTGAATCTGTAATGCCCACAATTGGTTGGTTGACAACATTACTTTCTTAATCTGGGAGCACGGATAAACAAATGTATTGGATTGCTCTGTGGGTAACATTTTATGAATGTGTTATAATTGCATATGCAGCCCACAAATCAGATAGATTTCTCATCTACATTGCTAATTGTGTTTATTATTGGAAATGCTTCTCATGTTGCTCAGTATTCACTAACTGGTTGATTTCCCACTGCTGAAATCCTACACCCATATAGGAATTGAAATCTTTACTGCTGCAAATATTTTAGGAACTATTACATTTTCTCCCAATTCTAATTACCTGGTAGCTAGGTGCATGCATATAAAGGTAGCTTGAGTATTAATTTTGATTTTATTTTATTTTATAGAATCTGCAATTATGAAATAAATTTTATTGTCTAGATAATATTTGGGTTATGAGATGTTAACAGTTGTTTTTATATCCCTTTCTGACCTGCTACAGCTTTGCTCTTTGCACCTCTACTCCACTATTTTGCATTCTGAAACTGAATTCCTTCCCCATATCTTCCCCTAAGGATTTATTTAGTGGATCACTGTAGATATATCTACCTTCTTGACAGGATCCTGGCACTTCCAAAGCTTAATTTCTCAGTTATCCTCATACATGTAGTTTACTGTAACTAGAACAGCTACTAGGGTACCAAATGTTGAAGTTGCTGAAATTAAGCTAGTAGTCTGCAGCAAAAAAGATCTACCAGAATCAGGGATGTTTGCAATAACTGAACCTGTGTCCCAAAAAATTACCCGTAAGAGGGGAATTTTGAAAGTATTGCCTGAACCTGGTTAGGCTCAGAGGTTTCAAGTCATAACTATCCGATATGAATTACATGTTAGTTTAGGCATGTAATAATTCATGTGTGTATTTAGAATCCACACAATGGTAAATTGGTGGTTCCTTCTTTGATGTGTCAGTAGCCTGGGGGAACTGGATAGCTTGTGCAGAGTAAATGCTTAAAGTCATGATAGCACATAGTGGTATTTGAATTAAATCACAACCCTCAAACTCTAGTGTAGGCTGCTTGACATTAGGGTAAAAGGGGAGGAAGGAAAGAAGGAGCTTTCCCTTCTTGAGTTGTGTAGGCAGTGGTTCTTCTCCCACTGTTTTCTCCTCTGTACTGGCACTGGGAGAGCTTTACCTCATATTTCTGCCTGCACCACAAACAGCATCAAAACATAGTCCAAAAACAATAATGAATTTCATCTTGGCCTCTGAACAGACACCAGCAGATGTCTGAAGCTTTTGATTTTCAGTCCTAAGTTAAAACTCAAGGAAGTCAATGGAAAGACTGCCATTTACTTTAATGGGTTCTGAATCAAGCTTTTAGTCACTTATCAATGAGGGGTTGATTTAAACTGGCCGCTTGCTAATGGAAGAGCTTGCATTCGTTATAGCACTTTGAATGAAGCTGTTCCCTGAAATGTTTGCTCCTTGTTTTCTTAAGGGAAGATGTAGATTCTAGAAGCTGGTGTTAAATCTGGTCTGACACAGAATTTGCTGTGCCTCCACATTTGTATTATTCTGACTTTAAAGGGTGAGTTATTGATAGAAATTACGAGCGGATCACTTTTGTTGTGAACATTTCCAAGCATAAAGACTGTACTTAGATGGTTTTGAAACATTCTGAATTGAGTCATCAATCTTTTGAGTGAATCTTGAAGTAAAGTTTGCCCTGGATTCTAATAGCCTAGGACTTTTAAAATTTATGTTGCAGCTGTTGCAATCATCATTTAACTCATCTGTAAGTTTTCTAGACTACACTATTTTTTTGTAGAGTAGACAAAACATCAGCATGAATTCTGAAATGAAATCAGCCCCATTATGCAATGTTCTCTAGTCTTGTATTTCAACTGATGGAGAGCTTCTACAAGGTTTGTGGAAACAGGTCATGTCACTAAATAATTCTAGTACAAAACCAGGGAATTGAAATTCTAATAAATAAAAAACAGAGAAGAAAAAATGGTACTACAGCTAGTAAATCACTGTAGAAGCAAAAATATCACCAGATTTGTAGAATTATTCTTCAGCAAAGAAGCTGAAATTCCTCAGTAGAAATTCTGGTTCCATTATTTTCAAAACTGCTCCTGTCTTTTGTTTTTAACTACTCTTTATGCTGCTATTTCTTGTTAAAATTTATTGTGTGAAAACCAAAGTGTTTTTCTTTCCCCAAATTGCCTGAATATTCCTGTTGAAAAGAGCTGCACACATAAATTTAAGAATAAGCAAACAAACAAAATCCCTTCATTTTTCATGGTTGTATCAGACTTAATTTTTTAAATTGACTATCTCTGAGTACTTCTGACAATAAAACTCAATAACAAAAATGTCTGCAGAGGGCAAGCATGAAAAGAGGTGTTAATATGGCCAGTATTAGAATGAATACTGCTAGGACAGAAATAGTAGCTGTATCAAGCTTCACAAAGTAAAACACCTGGAACTGCTAATTTAGAGGTTGGCTGCTCAAATTGCCGTGAGGAAGCTGGTGTGGAGATTTGAAGGCAATTAACTACTCTGCAGTAGTTGTCCATGCGCAAGACTTTAATTTGTAGTAAATTTGGTGAGTTACTTTGCAACGAATGCTAAATGTCTTTTGCAAAGGTTAAGGTTTACTCTGGACTATTTACTATGGAAAATGTTACATCTTGTAAATCCAAAGCATCACTTGCTCGTGGCAATTTGTTTCTGAGTGCATATTATCATAAGCATTATACATCTGCAAAAAGACACTGGAATTTATAATTTTCATGCCTGATCATGAGAATTGAATCATCAGTAAATATCCAGAATATTACATTTGTTATTTCACTATTTCAACCTCCAACTAACTGTACGTCCCTCTCTTTTCCTTATTGATGTCTGTTGCTTATTGTAGCTAATTTAGAAGCAAGATCCTTAGGGTAGGAACCTGTCTTTTGTTGTTTGTCTGTGAAGTGCTATGAAGCCATGGGAATAATGTGTTGCCTTTCACAGTAGCTGACCTATGATATGTCAGATGACGGTTAAAATCCTCCATAATATGCCAATGTCTGGGATCCTAGACCTGACAACTACTATTTTAGAGGTTATTCATCTCCAGCAGCACACTGAATTAACACACAAACAAGCAAAGAAATTGGACAAACTTTAACTTTCTCATGTCTGCTCATATACAAACTATGATGGCAGCTCTGCAGGCTGATGTCATTTTTCACTATGTGCAGAACAATACAAGCCCTTCCCCAAAATATATCTCAGAAATCCCACAGTTTTGATTATGTCTATTTATATGATATAATCTGAATGCTCTGGACCCAGAGAGCTGGCCTATTTTAGTAAGACAGACGTTAGGTCTCTCTTCTCTGGCCAGAGCCATACGATGCAAATACTGCAGAAGCAGCCAGCATGACTTCCAGATACCAGAGGGAAGGATCAGTGGGACTGAGGAGAGAATATTTTAGAGTATTAATTGAAGGATGGAGATAGTCATGCTGCTTTGCCTCCTGGTTCTTTGGTGCATGTTTTCCAGCTTGAGAAAGCTAAAAAGTGCTGAGCTCCAGCTAGTCCGACATATTTGCCTGGGTGTAGACACTGGTTTCAAATCCAGACTTACCTACCAGGAACACAGTTCACCCTGTAGAACATCCTCAGATGCTGGTTTCACCTGAGCTCTGGAGCACCCTTGAACAGTGCTTTAGCATTAGCCCTGGCAGTCCAGAGACTAGAAAAGATAAACTATAATCTATTTCACCAACAGTTTCCAAGCAAATGCTAACATTTGCACAACATGGATCCTTTAAGTAAAAAATTAAGTCAGTCTGAAGGACAGCAGTGTGGCTTTCCATGGCAAGGAGATATGGGGATAGTGCTGCTCAGCCCTGATCCTGGAGCCCGACTATTTCATCTAGCAGCACATGAGACATGGTAATTACCTACCATGAGAGGGTGGCACCTGTGGAAACTGCAAAAGCTGGATTTTAGTTCTGAAATTTTGAAGATAAGGTGAGACATAAGGAATTCTCTCATCTGTGTTTTCCAAATACATATGTTCAAGGAGATGTAGGATTTCTTTCCTTTGGAAATTTCTGGGTTATAAAGAAAGTATCAATACTCAAAGCATCAGAGTGTGTATTTCTCTCTGCAGATAGAGTGAAAATAGACATAATATTGACAATGTAAGCACCACAGGCAAGACCCTTGGTGAGGTTAAACGGGCCTTATGCCAATGAGTTGAGCAGAGTTTTTCAGTTTACAACAGTGTGACTTAGAATTGACAAGTTACTTTAAATACTTTTATTTCACCTATCACAGGAGTAAACAGTCACATATTGCTTCCTATTTGTTCTGATTTTTCTTTCTAAATCTGCACTATGCATGTGTACAGTAACAGAAGTATATAAGGTAAAATAATTTATTCTAGAGAATTGATTTTCCCATTTTCTTCAAGCTTGGTCTCATTATCTTATTGAGACTAGATTCGTTCTAGCATTTACTTGAACCAAAAAGAATATTTATAGTGTTTTTGCCACCAGAATCCTCTTAGCAACTGTTTTACAGTTTTATGTATGTCCTGGTTTCGGCAGGGATAAAGTTAATTTCCTTCCTAGTAGCTGGTACAGTGCTGTGTTTTGGATTTAGGGTGAGAACAAAGTTGATAACACACCGATGTTTTAGTTGTTGCTAGGTA
>NW_008796041.1:5250993-5255045 GCF_000699145.1 Aptenodytes forsteri | reverse complement strand
TTTTTTTATCCCACGAGTTTTTCTCACTTGTGCTCTTCCAATTCTCTCCCCTATCCCACCGGGTGGGGGGGAGTGAGCGAGCGGCTGTGTGGGGCTCAGTTGCCGACTGAGGTTAAACCACGACAATGTAAAACCCACATTCTCCTTCTCTGTGGCCCTTTATGTAGACAGTTTCTTCAGTGGCAAGATCAGCTCTTGCACATAGGAAAACTGAGGCATAAAACAGCAGCAGCAGAGTCTAGAAGAGGAGTTAGTACTTCATGAATCATGAAAATATGGAATACAGGGACGTTATCCTACGCATTTAACTAGCATGTCTGTTTTATTTCAGGTACTAATAACATTCTAAATTTGCTTTTATCATCAATATAGACAAGTAGGTGCCTGTGAAAGTAAAAGTTCCTGTTTGTCTATGATTAGGTTCCTAAAACCAGGTAGATCGGAGTCTAAGTAGCCTTCACTGAGCTTTGTCTTTCTTGTATTTTTTTCCCATCCAAGAAGCCTTCATCCAATGTCACGGCTATTTCAATACATTAAAACAATATGTATTGGAATTTACATTTATTGCCAGTACTTTGTGTGAAAACACAAAGTTTTGCTTGGTTGCTTGCTTGTATGTATGTTTTTTGTTTTATAACCCTTAAGGAAAAAATTGTTTGTGGATTATAAAGCTCTGGTCTTGTATTACGCTATTATTACTGGAACATATTGTTTCATATTATTCTTTCAAGATGAATCATGCATGTTGATTAATGAAAACAAGACTTTGTTGATGTTATTTAATCTTTAATGGGTGTGGATGAGAACTGACGAGAAATACTTTGAAAAGTCTTGTAAAGAGCAGTATTTATACAGTTTTCCATTGTGTTCCTTTCATACTGTGTTCAAGCAATGATGCTTTGTACAGCAACCCTCATTAAATATTGTTATAGAAAGGGAGAGCCAGGTTATGATGAGTAATGGAATGGTGTCGCTAAAGCCTTGGAGAACTAACCTCACTTTCATAACACAATTGCTCTTTCTTGCAAAAAGTCATAAACCAGGGAGACCAATTTTCTACTTACTTCCTCTTCCTCCCACACCAAAAAACCCCTTTTTCTCCTGCTTCCAGAGTTGAAAGAATCTCACTGACCTCAATGTGCTGAACTGTGTATTTCATATTCCTGAAGTGCCCGAAAACAGAACACTCTTCTGTAAACAAATATGAAGCAACTTGCATGAGACCGCTGCTCTCCTCAGAGGGAAAGCAGATGTGCTCTAACGAGCATTCTTCGAGTGCATCTTTCTGCACATTCTCAATATTTCAGATGCTGATTTTCAAATGAGGCACCCAAGGCAATATGCTCAAAAATAAATCAGCATTACAATGTTTTGCATATTGAAATTGTTATGGAAGATCAGATGGGTGTAATTGCTACACTGTAAATGGCTTGAATTAAAACCTGTGTCAATAAAGATAATAATACTGAATCATAAGTCTTTAACATATTTATAAGAGCTAGATAACAATGCTTTAAGTCATGGCAATTCCACCTTGGTCAACAAAAAAAGTTATCAAAATGAAATCTGAAGGTGGCCAGTGCATGGCCTATAATTCAGGAAACAAATGTGCAGGATGCATGAAGCTATTCATGGCAGAGTGCTGCACAGGGTTTGACCAGAAGCAATAGAAATACTTGCTGGAAGCCATTCCACATGAGAAAAGGTTCTATGACATGACAGCCTGACATTACCAATATATCAGGAGCTCGGTGGAAGTAAAGGACTTTGCCCTGCAAGAAGTGCTAGGCTGTCCATTCGTGAAGTGTTTTGGTGTTCCAGGCAGTGTGAATAAAACAAAAAAGCCTTGTTGTTTTGCATTAATGAGCAATTCACTGCCAATGTCAAAGAATTCCATGTTGTTCTTGGAATGTGCACTTAGAAGGAAAAAAGACCCCAAGAAGAAATCTATCAAAAAGAGTGTCTATAAACATTGATCAGACTGTAGCCACTTTAAATGTACAGTCTGTATATAGAAAATTTCCAGAGGTGTGTAGGTCATTGTTAGTTTTGTCCACTTTTTTAAGAAAAGCAAATTTTTCATGAAGAAGTGTCTGATGAATACAACTGGCTTTATAAACAAAGGAAAATTCTCTTTTGCTCTTTATAAAGAAAGAAGTGCAGTTGGAAGACTGGATAATTCAAGAAATAGGAGCTGATTTAATTCATCCCAGCACAGTGACTGGGAATGATTATTACTTGGTAGCTATTCAGGAGTTTATGAAAAGAAAAACATTCAAAGGTTCTTTGGGTGCATTTATGAGATAGATATATGTATGTATATGTGATATGTATGTATCTCAATAATCATACAAAATTAAAATTCAGTGATCTAAGTGTGATCAGATCTGAGGCATAGTTGTGGCTTAACTAAGGATGGCCAATAGACTGACATGATATTTTATAACATCGCTTTCATGATATTCCAAGTTAGTGAAACTGAGACACTTTTAGAAGAAACAAACAATGCTAACAGATTGTGGGAAAACCACTTGAACATGCCACTAGGACCAGAATATTGCCAAATTTAGGACTGAAGCTGCCACTGCACCAGAAATACTTGGCCACAGCCAGGGTAATTAAATGTTACAATTTCCACAGTCTGTACATTTCTAATAACATTAATTTAAAGCAGATCAATAACCAGGGAAGAAACTCGCTTACGGTACTGTAAGAAGCTATTTTGGAAGTATGAAATATGTTCCCTCCTTTTAGATATTCTATCACAGTTCAGACAATAAGCATCTTAGCTCAGTACTTTCTACTAGAATGTAAAAAGTCTAAAAATTAAATGATAAGGGTCTACTCTATAGCCCCTCAAAATCAGCAAAAAGTTTCTTATTTAATGTGAAGGCTTTGGGTCAGGAGAGCAGATTTTGTATGGGATCAAGAACTTAGGTATTTTTCTTTCTTCACGTCTGTTTGAACTAACATGAATGAGAGCAGTTATTGTCCATTTCTGTCAGTATAGCATACACACAATAAAAGGATAGACTTCTCACATAAGACTCGTCCTTCATATTTTCGATGTATATGTTGATGACATTGCTTTTTACATATGTGGATACCTTCTTAAAGCTGGAACTGATAGAAGAGAAAGATCTGACATGATTTTGGTATTCTTAAAAGGCAAAAAGAACTCAAGAAGGAGTTCAAGAAAGAGGTTTAAATGTAAAAACTCAATTTATTACATTTCAGACAAGTACTAGTAAAGGACAATGCACAGCCAGTCTTGAAATCCAGAGGATATGGTCAAAATGAAATGTCCTGGATGGAGCTGAAATAACAAAATGACTATACCAAATCCAAACTCAATTCTGGCACATAGGTTATATCAGGGAAAAAGGAGGTTTGACAGAGGAGGTTGACGATTTAGTGATTGCTGGTCACTAGAATACTCTTTGAGCTTATTTGAATGCAATTTGGCACACAGCTAAAGATGACCTACCTTGCTTTAGTGACTGCAGTGGCTTCCTGCTAAGCATAACAGTATGAAGTAGCAAAAATGAAATAAGGCAATTTTTTGGATCCTAATCAGAGCACAGCATGATGATCAGAGAACTGGCATCTGAGTTCTTTGCCCTGAATAATCTAATTCCTTCCTTTTTCTTGTTTTTTCTGTCTAATTCAAAGTATACCTCTGCCATAAGTTTTCATGTTTGTTTTAGCCAACAGTGCACTATCCAGACCATTACAATGAGTCCTCTCTACTGCAGTATACTTTAAGGATCAAACAATTTCATTTCATTTTCTTTTGAAAGCAATTAGAATGAATACTTTCTGGTCCCTTGCCAATATAGTGTATGATATAAATTAAGATATTAATATTTTTGATTAAAGAACAAGTTGCATTCCAATTTTTCAGTGCTTCTGACCAAACAAAATAGGATTATTTTAAAGATACGTAATTACCTAGAGATTAAAAAATTAAAAGTATTTAAGGAAAAATATTTTCTCAGATTCAGCTTTTCTTTTTTTTTTTTTTATATATATATATATATTTTTTTGTCTGT
>NW_008796041.1:5248633-5250866 GCF_000699145.1 Aptenodytes forsteri | reverse complement strand
CAGTGAACTTTCTATCAGCCTGTAAATTTTACCTTTTAACTTTAAAAGAAGCATACTGGCTGAGTTTGAACAGCCCGTTTTGTGTTCATTCAGCCAAAAGTAATTTTACAACATGCAGTGATGAGAAGATTAAGTCATTTGTCCTAGTTAGTGTGTGTTGCACTACATTCTAGGGGAGAAAAATCCTCTACAAGCAAAGCAACATGATTTCTTTAGCCAAATCCTTTTCTGCATGTATCAGAGAATCTAAACATGTCACAGCAGAAATATTGCTGCTCCTACAGACTTTTAGATCCACATTGGATTTTTATGCAGATTAATTGCTTAGTGAAACTACTGGATATGTATGTAAGTGCAAATCTGATACTTTTCCCACCGGTCGATATAAATGACATAGTCTTCGCTACCTCTTATTCATTAAGGAAATACTAGGTGCAAAGATACAAACCTGGCTGGTAAAGCCAAGTTGTATGGATCACATCTCTAGTTAAAATCCACGTCAGTCACAATGGGAGTTAAAATCCATGTCAGCCAAGATGGGAGCTATTTTGTTCACAGAGGGAAATAGAGAGGCAGTTGGAGTGTTGAGGAAGAGGCTGCACAGCAGCTGGAGGATTTCCCACCCTGTGACCTGCAGTGCATGCCTCATGAGGCACTCACTATATCACCCTCTAAACAGTGCAGATATCAAAACTGCAATTTGGGAATTGAAGCCAACTAAAGAAAAGGAGAATTAAGAAATGGAATCTCTTTAAGCATGGAAGGAGTATGACCTTCCCTTCTGTATTTTCTGAGTTACAAAGCTGTTGCCATGGAGCACTTCAGTCGTTAAAATAGAACTTAAATAGCTGTTTGGATTTGTGCTGTCCAGGATCAGAAGAAGGACAGTGTTAATGGGTGATATAATTATAACAATTTAAAAATCCAAGTGTTCCCATAGATTTCAGAAATACTTTTAAGTAGGTTCAACTGCATGTACTTCTCAGCCTTCTCTGTTTTATTTCTGCCATGTTATTTAGTTTTTTTTTGGGGGGGGTTGTTTTTTTGTTTGGTTTTTTTTTTTTAATTATTATTATTATTCTATGACCATGAATTTGAACAGTAAGAAATTTTGCACATTATTGTGACACTGTTCTTGTGCACTAGTCAGACTCCTTGGTTTGCTGCAAAGCATGGATCTAAATATAACCGGATTGGCAAGCCTGTAGCTATTGAAGCAACTTAAATGCAGATTCAGTGGCAGGGCTAAACTGGTGCAGGGCTTCTGTGGAAGTTCACAGGGGAGTCTGTGAGGTTCCTAGCACAAGTCAGTCAGGGATGCAGTGTATGCTCATGCCATCTTCATCGTGCAAGGGCGAATGCTTTTCAACTCCACTTTGCAAATTGCTTCCCTTATCTGTTCATGTGCCTCCTAACTGCATGAAGCTTTTGACAAGTATCTCTTAGGGGTCAGTGAAGCTGACCAGCCATAGAGTACATGAACAGTGTACACAACTCTTTCAGCTATGCTTTTTCTTCTTTTGTAAATGTTAATAAATGAAAGACCACATATGGAATTTAAATTACTGTGACTCTCTCTCTGTTCCTTTTGAAAATTAACTTTTAAAAACTGTTAACCAATAAAATATTGGCAGGATGTTGGAGCTGTTTAGTTTCATAAGCATCAGTAAAATATTGTTTTTAATAAACTCTGAATTTACTGCTAGAAGTCCTGGAAAAACTATCTGCAGATTTGTCTGCCTTCTACAGAATACATTAACGTCTATCACTTTGTGTGTACCCATTAAAATTTTATAGAATAGCTAATGCAAAAAGCTCTTTAAATCATTGCAAGATGTTGTCTCGTTATTTTATGTTGATACACTAAATATAATTGTAGTGAAGAAAGAGTGCAACTCATGGTTGAATATTTAAGTCAAAGTATCATAGAATCATAGAATGGTTTGGGTTGGAAGGGACCTCTAAAGGTCATCTAGTCCAACGCCCCTGCAATAAGCAGGGACATCTTCAACTAGATCACGTTGCTCAGAGCCCCGTCCAACCTGACCTTGAATGTTTCCAGGGATGGGGCATCCACCACCTCGCTGGGGAACCTGTGCCAGTGTTTCACCACCCTCAGCCTAAAAAATTTCTTCCTTATAGCTAGTCTAAATCTACCGTCTCTTAGTTTAAAACCATTCCCCCTTGTCCTATCACTACAGGCCCTACTAAAAAGTTTGTCCCCATCTTTTTC
>NW_008796041.1:5248154-5248417 GCF_000699145.1 Aptenodytes forsteri | reverse complement strand
AAACTTGCTGAGGGTGCACTCGATCCCACTATGTCATTGATGAAGATATTAAACAGTGCCGGCCCCAATACGGATCCCTGCGGGACACCATTCATCACCAATCTCCATCTGACATTGAGCCCATTGACCACTACCCTCTGGATGCGACCATCTAACCATTTCCTCACGCACCAGACACTCCAACCATCAAATCCATACCTCTCCAGTTTAGAGAGAAGGATGTTGTGGGGGACTGTGTCAAAGGCCTTACAGAGATCCAGATA
>NW_008796041.1:5243917-5247875 GCF_000699145.1 Aptenodytes forsteri | reverse complement strand
GACCATCTAACCAATTCCTCACGCACCAGACACTCCAACCATCAAATCCATACCTCTCCAGTTTAGAGAGAAGGATGTTGTGGGGGACTGTGTCAAAGGCCTTACAGAGGGCCAGATAGACGACATCTGTAGCCCTGTGTAGTAGCAGATCTATAAAACACACTTCTTTGATTGAGACAGCAAAAATTACCAGTCTAACCATATTTTGCTTTAAATATGAGTAATTGTTTGGTATATACAGCAAATGTTGTTAGCTGTAGTGCATTGGAGGTCTTAACCTAGTAGCTGTCTGGATTATGGCTGATGATAATGAACAAGCTGCAAAATAATGGTAAACCGCCAAAAATGATAAGAAAGACATAGGAAAAATTTAGTAGGATTCAACTAAGTCAAGGTGAGTTCTTCATTGCAAACACTTATCTTTCATATTGACGATTAAACATCACACAATAAATTAGAGGTAAAATAAATAATTTCCTGCTAGAAATGGCCCAGTCCAACCCTATTGGACTTCAAATCAGGCCATGGATTTCTGAAGGTTTCACTAATTCCCAGTTCACAGTTCAGAGTTTATTTGGTTTGGATTTTATGCTCTCCCTTTATTTTGTTCAGGTCTTGATTTTGCATGGGGTTGTATAATTTCTAGAGAATTGCTTTATCACAGAAAAGGGATTTGGTGATGAAGAAAAAAAGTCTGTCAGCTATGGTATTTCTGATTCTTTCAATTCTTCCTTAAAATCTACTTATTCTTTTCTTATACTGTCCTCTCATCTGCCTTCTAACCTGGCTGCACTACACAGGTTGTTCTGCATGTCTCTCTTGGCACACCTACAACACTACTACACGGGGAAAGAAAGTTGAGCCAAATCCTCAAAAGAGATTTAGACTTAAGTGTTCCAGTACAGAAGTTTTCTGTGCACTTTTGTTTATGGGAATTTAATGCTGTTAGGTACATCTTACACAAGAATTTGGTGCTTAAATAGAGCTTCATAGAAACTGGCCTGTGAGTAAGGAAACATTTAAGTTCACCACAAAGAAAGCTGAGGAAAAGGGTAATACTGAAGAACTGTCCCTCAAAATACCTAACTGAACTGGAGCGAGTTCTTCCTTCCATTTAAGATTTCAGATATGGATCCTTTCTGAACTGAGGCAATGGTACCAGCTCAGTCCTGGATCACAAAAGAAAATAAAAACCAAATAAAAACGAAGGAATGGAACTGCTGGTAACAGTTTTATCTCAGTCAACTGATCAAGTTGAGAGATGTGAGAGGGTGAACTTCATGTATTTCTTTCTCTGCAGTAGATAAAGAAAATGAGGCTTTTTATGCCCAAAACAACCATTTTTCATACAACAAAACAAAACAGAGGGAATTCTGTGAATAGAAAGAATGCCACAATTTGTGTACATGTAGTGCTATTAGGAAGCCTGCTTTCCTTTCTTAGGTTAAAATGGCACTTCAAGCTGTGATCTGTTACCAAGGCACGGAAAATACAAATTGATAGCTCCCAAATGCAGGGGAATCATATACACTGTGTATCCATTAATAATAGGAAATCTTCCCATTGCAGAGTCACTGACACTTGAATTTTACTTTTGTTAGAAACATGGGTATTAGTTTTTCTAAAAACTTATTAATGCAGGAGATGGCATATTTTCACACTAAAAATCTCTATTTTTGTTTATGCTTTGTATATTGCTTTAGTCTTGACATATAAGTTCAAATATCTCATCTAGAAGTCTAATATTTAGTTGCTTCAAAAGGGATCCACTATTTGCATCCCCTCTTCAGTACTGATAGAAGAGCATTGGACGGCAAGTTAGCAGAGAACTGCTTGGAAGTCCGAGCATTGCTTCATCCCCTCCTCCCAAGCTTCCCAACAATTCAGAATTATTTTTTCTCTAGCAAAAGGCCAAATCACACTTTCAGCCTAGTATGATGGGGCTGGCTCAAGGATAGTTTGTTTCCTACAAAGTTTTCCTTTCACCTTATTGTGAATTAGCATTTCATGCCAGTTCAGAGATAATGCTATTCCCCTTCCCATCCCTTGTGTGTCATCTCTCTGCTGTACCTGAGACTGAGAAGTGCGAGTCCAACACTGTGCCATGCTACGAATAAACCCTTTTCTAGTATCTCTTTGCCACAGTAGAAGTGGTGTCCAAAAAAATGAAAACAAGTTTTGAAATTCTGGCCGTGCCTATGCTAATAGAAAAATGTATTTCATTGTGGTAAAAATACTTAAACAGGTCACTACCCATAATCTGATGAGTCCAGTCAATATTTGTCAACAAAGGAACAAAGAAAAGTCCATAGCCACCTACTACAGTGTTTCTGATCCATAATTCAGAATCAGGTATGCAGATCATTTTCAGACAAGTGTAAGAAGTAGAGATATGGAGAGGTTCCTGAAAAGCACAGCTTAATTCTAGATATAAACCTCCTCAATAGTTAGTGGATATTTCAAGTTTTAACTCAGTTTTATATAGGTGAATGTTAATCAGAAAATTAACAGCAGGATCTTCTCCAGTTGTCAGGTAGGTCACATCTAAACTATTGATTTGGTATCTTTCCCAATGCAAAATAAAATAGGATCTTCTCTGGGGACAGCAGAGCACATCAGACATATGCATGAGGAACATCTTGTTTATTTGCATGATAATGGGAAATACTATTCATTATAATTAAGTTTCAAAATAAGAATATGCTAAAAAGTCTGTATGCAGTGCATTTCCTCTGTGAATTCTGCAGGGTGATGAATAATTACTCCCACAATTTTTCTTCCCCTCTTGAGAATTCTAAGTCCTTTCTCTGAAATCACAGGAGGGTTGGAGAAAATGCACAGCTCATTTTTCATTGCATTTTCGAGTGGGATTATGATATTCATGGGCTTTTCCTCTCTGACTTGGTATGTGTTCCCCATTTTTTAACTGCCAATGTTCAACTAAAGGAATAAAAAAAAAAAAATCTTATTTTAGTGTGATCCCAAAAGAAATGTCAAATGATGCTACCATGGGACCTTAACAAGTATCTCAAAATAGACATAACAGCCAAGTCTTTATTGTTAATTTACTATGGAGGATGACATACTGTGAAATAGCTAGAAGTCAAAGAGAAGCATGAAAGAAAGATCCCTCTTGAAGTTCATGGAGTTCATTATCCTTTCTAGATACTGCCAATGCATATATGTTCACCTAAACAAGTT
The DNA here is from genome assembly GCF_000699145.1 of Aptenodytes forsteri. Lineage (NCBI taxonomy): Eukaryota > Metazoa > Chordata > Aves > Sphenisciformes > Spheniscidae > Aptenodytes > Aptenodytes forsteri. Next base: position 5,244,674 of record NW_008796041.1, on the reverse strand, counting down.
GCTGGTGTAAGAACATGGCAATATTGGCACCACAGAAATCTTAACTCCTCAGCTAATTCTAGCCTTTAGAATGCAGGAGAAGATATGTCTGGTGCCCCTTATGATCTGAATTGATGTGCATTAAGCACATGCTGATTAACATCCTGAACTGTAGCATAACCAGCCAAATGTCATGCAATGGCGCTTTATCTGACTGTGGAATACGTAAGTAGTCTTAAGTTAAACCTCATGGAAAACCTTAAAAGTAAACAGGATCACTAATAAAGATCAAAATCCATGTGTTTGAATCACTACTGTTAAAGTATTACATACAATTTTAACAGAAACATTTTGTTTTCTTTTTGGATGTTGAAGCCAGCCACATAAAGATGAAAGGAAGGAAATACTACAAGCTCTATGTCCTAACATAACCCAAAGGAAGATTACATGAGTCCAAAAGGTTTGACAAAGACTCTTGGTAGAGGAGGTCTGAATTATATTGCACAAATCACTTGCTAATGAGCACTTGAGGTAGGAGAACACAACAGAAAGGAAACCCCTATCAATATAGAATCATAGAATCATTAAGGTTGGAAAAAAACTCTAAGATCATCGAGTCCAACCGTCAACCCAACACCACCATGCCCACTAAACCATGTCCCTAAACGCCTCATCGACACGTCTTTTAAATACTTCCAGGGATGGGGACTCAACCACTTCCCTGGGAAGCCTGGTCCAATGTTTAACCACTCTTTCAGTAAAGAAATCTTTCCTCACA
>NW_008796041.1:5234007-5243241 GCF_000699145.1 Aptenodytes forsteri | reverse complement strand
CTGGATTGAACTCCATTCACCACAACTCCCTGGGCCCGGCCGTCCAGCCAGTTTTTGACCCAGCGCAGAGTACACCTGTCTAAGCCGTGAGCCGCCAGCTTCTCTAGGAGAATGCTGTGGGAGACGGTGTCAAAGGCCTTACTGAAGTCCAGGTAGACCACATCCACAGCCTTTCCCTCATCCACTAGGCGGGTCACCTGGTCATATGTTTCAATATGAATTAAGAACATACAGAAAAAACTCAGACTTTGGTCCATCAGTGTAAGAAATACCAATGCTCATCCTTTTGAATGCCTTCATTTGATGTTGCTCACAGTATGTAGGTCCCAAAGGCAGATATTAATGGCCAAGTAAATAATTGAGATTAATATTCCCTCCTGGTCTTCAGAGGTACCTGGACTACAGTAACACGGGCTTACATGGAAGTGAAGCCAAACGAATCTATACACAGTTATGTCTAGGTAGTACCTACACAAGCATCCACAGCTGTGAAATCTCATTAGAGCACACACTCTTTGAAGCCTGTATCTGATTCATGCCTAACTATCCTTTGATGGAGTGATCATTAAACTGAGTCCCACTAATTTCTGAGGAAATGAGTTTATCTTGAAATAAATTATTCTAACAATGCTACAGTTCAGTATTAAAAATACTGTAATTAGAAAAATTGCATTTGGGCAAGCTGCTCATTATTTTTGTAATATTTGTATAAAAAAGAATATTTGAAATGGACTGTCATGTTTTTCCAGCTGCTGTCTGTAAAGAAATAGCATCATAATATTATCCCAGCTAGTATAAGAGTGTAAGTGCGAGTTTTTCATGCCTTTACCCATCAAAAAGAAGAAATTCAATTTGACCTGAAGAACTTCTTCACCCTGCTGTCAGCTGTTGAGTTACTGCTTTTTTTTTTTCTTCTTCTTTCTATCCCTTCTAAAGTTGCTTTTACTAGTTCGATGAACCTTTGTTGTGTTATGGAGGTGAGACAAAGGTCTCACGATTTCAAAGAAGTGACTTCTCATCCCTGCCAGTCTGAAATCCACCTGGGAAATTCACAAAAGAGTAACCCTAGCATTCAGTGTGACAGCCTTGGTAAGTCAAAGTTGTAGCTTGAGAATATAAATAAAAAATAGCAAAAAAATAAAAAAGAGCAAAATAATGTATGAAAATTTCAACAATGCCATTGGGTCAGCTCCCCTGGATTAAAAGATGCCATCTGGATGACAGAAATAATTTTGAGTGATAAGAATAACAGCCTATGTCAGGTATTTAAACATTTTCTTCAGTGGACTAGGAAGATTAAGGTACTGGGGACTATCATACTAATGTAGAAAACAGCAACATGGAATCTTAGGGTAAATATGCTAAATGAAAAAAACCCCCATGTTTCAGTTTTCAAGAGGTCTAATGCATTGCTTTTTATTTATTGTAATTGATAAGCCAATACTAAAAGGTATTATTAATAATTAATTAAATTAGCGGTTTCTGCTATTTCTTCTTAACAACATAAAAAATGCATAAATAGTACTTAGTTTTGTTCATATCCATTCTATATTGACAAGTGCCATCCCATTTCTTTATATTCTGATCCCCAGCAGGAAGATTCTTCTGGGACAAGGGCAAAACACAGACATAAGGCAAAACACCTCTAATTTTGGTCTAAGGCTCCCCTATCTCAAATAGCTGTCTGAGCTGGTTCCTGTAACAATTTCCAGATATTTGCTGCCAGTTCCAGACTTGTGCTTGGTTTCCCAGCACTCACACTCCTCCCTGCTAATTCACCCAAGCAGACTCACCAGTGTCAGTTGTGTCAGCACCAGGATACTCAGCACATTGACCAGCTGCTCAAATCCATACACTGCAATGTTCCACTACATCCATGCAGTTCACTGTTCAGCTGAACAACTGCGGGCACAGGAGCTAGGTATTTCTTTCATTCAGCTATGATAGTACTGGCGGCTCATTTGTCTGCTCTTCCTATCAACTCATCATGCTAACCACCCAGAACCAGAAGTTCTGGCAACCCCCCACAGATACAACTGAAAGCCAATTACTCAACCACCCAGCAAAACTAGTATTTGCCTCTGGCAACAAGCTGAACTGTTGGTTTTTTATCACCACTATTTTGCCAAAATTTCAAGATGCATTTCAGTGCATCTTCCTGATTTTCCTGGTTGACTTCTGGGCTGGAAAATTGGATGTTGTTCATTGTAAGCAAGTTCCATTTCGATTATGAAGGAAAATGATCCGTATGATAGATGGTGGAGACACAGCTGGAGAAAAACAAAAGGTGTTAGCCATGGTGTCATGGTTTAACCCCAACCGGCAGCTAAACACCACACAGCCACTCGCTCACTCCCCGCAGTCAGTGGGATGGGGGAGAGAATCAGAAGGGTAAAAGTGAGAAAACTTGTGGGTTGAGATAAAGACAGTTTAATAGGTAAATCAAAAGCTGTGCGTGCCAGTAAAGCAAAACAAGGAATTCATTCACCATTTCCCATCAGCAGGCAGGGGTTCAGCCATGTCCAGCAAAACAGGGCTCCATCATGCATAATGGTTACTTGGGAAGGCAAACGTCATAAGTCTGAATGTTCCCTGCTTCCTTCTTCTTCCCCCAGCTTTATAAGCTGAGCATGACGTCATATGGTGTGGGATGTCCCTTTGGTCAGTTGGGGTCAGCTGTCCCACCTGTGTCCCCTCCCAACTTCTTGTGCACCCCCAGCCTACTCACTGGTGGGGGGAGGTGAGAAGCAGAAAAGGCCTTGACTGTGTGTAAGCACTGCTCAGCAGTAACTAAAACATCCCTGTGTTATCAACACTGTTTTCAGCACAAATCCAAAACACAGCCCCATACTAGCTACTATGAGGAAAATTAACTCTATCCCAGCCAAAACCAGCACACATGGGCATGGGCAAATTATGAAGTCTCATTTCTGGAGGAAAAGCTAGAGAAAACAGACTGTGATAGGAGAAATGAGAAAAGCAGAATTTTCTCCAGAGTGCCTCCTGATCTACATTTGTCCTTTAAGAAAATTTGTTTAATTAAACAGCACAAATTTCAGTTTGGAAGCTCCTTGAAACTAGATATTCATGCCACAGACTTCCCCTCACTGCTTTTTTGTCCTGTGTTATCCTCCAACGCAAACTCCAGGTAGATGGTAAAATTCTGCAGTAAGGGCTGCTCCTCCTGGTCTGTGATTTTTGTACCCCAGATTCTTATTTCAGTGGGAATTTGGCACAGGCGTAAGATTAGGATTGCAGCTAAGTGGTTAATAAATCCTTCAAGAGAGTGGAAATTTTGGCTACCTCTGGAACATGTTTAGAGGGTTGGGATTAGGGAGTGGACTGATGGACAGTCTGTCCTCTGACCCTACTCCATATGTCATTGTTGACACCTGTGGGCTATTTGTGGGTTACTGTCCACACATCATAAGGGCAACTTAAGCTGTTCATCTCTGCAGGCCCTTTCACCTTTCTGGCAGGAGACATTAAGGCTCTTGTAGAAAAATGAAAAGGATGTAACTTCTACTCTTAAATTTTGGATATTGGAAGCTGCAGAGCTTTTTTGAAATATATCACCTTTGAATTAGTCTAGCAGAATGAATTTCACTGATTCACAGAAATATGTTGGTATCCAAAACGAATAGACAGGAATATGTCACCCTCTCTCTATAGGTACAACATGCCTATTAGAGCTCACACTGAAAGTAAAACATCTTGAGCATGTGCTAAGAGGTAGTTTGGGCCTGATTTTTTTTCCCCACCCAGATGCTTTAAAATTTGTCTCAAGTTGCCATCAGATTGTATCAGCATAGTGTGTATGGTCATCAATGCTAGACACAGGTCTGCACTCAGTGTGCTGACCAGACCAGTCCCTTGTGCTCACACTGCATTGAGAAATGTAATGTTAAATGAAACACTTCACAAGTGATAGATCCTGCTACATAACAATTTAATGAGTTCCCAATTAAATCTAAATTTAAAAAGTTTTGTTTATCCTGGGCATGCTCAGAGGCTTAACAAAGCAGTTAATATCATAATTCTTAAAGTAAACTTACATGATTTCATTTGTGTTGCTGCTCTCATACTTTTGAATCCTTAATTGAGCCCATTACACTTCAAAACCCCTTTTTTTCACTTTCATCTCTTTCTCTCTCATTACATTTTTAACACTTCACTTGTCACCATTTTTTTAATCACAAGGTGGGAACACAAAGTCAGGACATGTATATTTCTTAACAGTAGTGTTGATGCCACCCCAAATGCTCCCAAACTCCCCTATTCCTACATCTTGACACGTTTAAAAAAACTGATTACCAGTTTTGATTTTGTACTACTGGAACTCATCCTCACTTAGTCCTCTTCACAGTTTTCCCTAGTATGACACTGCGAATGTGTTTAAGATTCAGGCAAGGTTCTTAAGATTCTTAAATTTAAATAGCTATTTAGCTTGCAACTCAGCCCCATCCTCAGCTGTAAAATACCATACAACTAAATAGGCTTTGGTGCTAGCTGGAAGTCCTGCCTTGCTACTAAACTAGCAACTGCTGAATGCTAACAATCACAGAAATCACAGTATTAATTGCTGTTTCATTTTGTTGGCAGACTTGCATTATGCAGGTTGATATGACAGATTTTTCTCTCAGTTTTATCAAATGAGTTTCTTAGGCAGAACAGCATTTCTTAGATGGAAATTGGATGTATAAGAGATTAGACCTTGTCCTTATACATAGAAGAGACCTCAAGAGATTTTTTACATTTTATTTTATTATAAAAAGTAAAAATCTTCCACAGCCTTATCTATGAGTTTAACTGAGCCACCTCAAATCTGTATGGTTAATTGAACTAAATGATTTCATATCTAATCACTAAACTATGGTTCAGTTTACCTGAAGTTATAGTAGGTAACTTATAGTAAGTATGTGTTGTGGTTTAACCTCAGCCGGCAACTAGGCACCACACAGCTGCTCGCTCACTCCCCCCACAGTGGGATGGGGGAGAGAATCGGAAGGGTAAAAGTCAGAAAACTCATGGACTGAGATAAAGACAGTTTAACAGGTAAAGCAAAAGCCGTGCACGCAAGCAAAGCAAAACAAGGAATTCATTCACTCCTTCCCATGGGCAGGCAGGTGTTCAGCCATCTCCAGGAAAGCAGGGCTCCATCACGCGTAACGGTTACTTGGGAAGACAAACGCCATCACTCCAAACGTCCCCCCCTGGCTGTGCCCCCTCCCAGCTACTTGTGCACCTCCAGCTTTCTCAGTCGGCAGAGCATGGGAAGCTGAAAAGTCCTTGGCTAGTGTAAGCATTACCTAGCAACAACTAAAACATCGGTGTGTTATCAACTTTGTTCTCCTCCTAAATCCAAACCACAGCACTGTACCAGCTACTAGGAAGGAAATTAACTCTATCTCTGCCGAAACCAGGACAGTATGACACCACTTCTAATGTATTCATAAAAAATAAATAATACAAATCTTTAAGAAGATATATATACTATGACGCTAATCAGGTCAGAATTCTTGCACTTTGTTTTCTGTGTTTACAGTCATTATTGCGTGGAAACACTGAAAAAATATTTTAACTTGAAAAAACTAAGTTTTACTTCAGAAACAATTTTTCCATTGAAGATGGAAGGTTGTTTCCTCATTATCTTAAAATGCTGAAAATGGTTCAGGAAAATTCTGAATGAATCAAGGATTTAAGGCTATTTCCCACTGATACTGAAGTGGGCAGAGGACAGCACACTGCCAACGTCCCTCCAACATCACCGTCAACTGTAATTTCAGCACGACAGGTCTGGATTTGTCCTGTGTAATATAACCCCCTAATTGAGATCTCTAAATCAAACACCAGTTTCCTCAGTGGTAAATAGACAAACCTGGGCATGTTGACTATAGCTGTAATGTGGGATTTCTATGTCAAGTAACTTTGGCCCATGTAAATTCTTAATGTTAGCTAGGATTAATCTGGCTTGGTTTTTTTGCTGTTATTGCCATCAGTAGGAATAAAGAATACCTAGCTGTTCTCAGTAGAATTGGCAGTGGTAAATATAATAGGGGAATCATCTCTGGGCCCAGTGTTGTATCTTACGGAACAGAGTTACATCAGCAACAATCTTACATCAATTTATAGATGATCTACTATTGATTTCAATAACTTGGTCCATTATAGCATGTTTGTTTAACACTTTCTTTTTGCCAGTAATTGCACTATTTAATATTTCATGTAATTGTCTAAGAGTAATAGAGCAGAAAGTCACGAGGCATGGTTTTGCTTCTTCTGCCCTTTTTTCTTTTCTGCCTTGCCTTTCCTTGTGATTCCTTGTTCCATGTCAAACAACTAATTTATGAGCAGACTCTGAGTCATGTCTGGCCTGTTGATTTATTATTGAGCAGTGCTGAAATGAGACTGTCTATTTTGCATTTTCATCTTCGTGAATGACAAGCAACTGCCAATTTTATACTACAATTTCTGATTTTCTGCAAGTCTACAGGTCACAATTATTTCAAAGTTCCTACCATAATTTGCATACCTCTACATCACATCACACCTTCTTCTCACGTATAATAATCTATAATCTTAAATAATTTTCTTAATAACAAGAGCTATGAGATCAGAGGTAAATGTAAAGAGTAAAATAGTTATAATCGTTAAAGATCCTATTATGAAAAATCAGGTTTTAGTAGGAGTCTCTTGGATAAGATATAGCTTAAGAAATTTAAATATATCTGTGTAAAAATGTCATGTAAAATAGAGTTGAATAAAGGAATCTTTGCTTCCTATTTCACACTGCTTTGGATTTTTTCTGTTAACTTGTGTTGTTACATTTCAAGGTTTAGATGAAGTGTGCTATTTTTATTGCTATGTAGACTTACGTGACCTTTTATGCTTTTTATATGTGCACATGTGTATGTACACAGGCAATTTTAATCTAAGCTAATGTGCTATGTTCTTTGAACACTGAAACACACCAACAGGCAGTTGAAATCAATTCATGTAATGCAGTCATGAATGACAGGCCTTTTCCTAGCCTCGGAAACAAACAGATGCTACAATTTCTATGTTCAGATCAGTAAAACACCTTTAGACAGAAAAATGTCATGTAAGAAAGGGCTGTGATGTATAAGTGTCCTTTGCATTGGCTATGGTTCCAATGTGGGTGTGGATCCATTCTCAGGAAGCATTAAATATACGAGAAGATGTAACATACTCTTCTTCCTCACATTAATTTAGAAAAGCACCTAAGTACTTACTCAACATTAGACATCTAACTGAAGTAAAAATGTCTACACTGTTAGTTTAAACTTGGATTTAAGAGTGGATAAGTTAGCTGAATTCTCTGTCTTTTTCTTTTCCATCTAAAAGTTTGTGAGGGCATGATATATTCACACAGAAGAAGCAAGCTCAGGATACCATCTCTGGACTGCCCGATGTACTATTTTGACTAACATGTCCAGTTTCTCTAGAGGACATGATAAAGATCTGGAATTCACAAGAAAGCACCAAACAAACTCAGCTTTCCTGTCTTACTAGTGTTCTAGGCTCTTTTTCAGTTTGATCCATGTTTTTCTGTTAATTATACATCAAAAAATATTAATCACAACAAAATTAATCCTCTAGTTTAGCATATTTGATTTTAATAATCACTAGATATATTTTAAATTCCACTGCCATAAACTTAGATTGCGTATAAGGGTAGACAAAAATTAAAACTGGTTTCCCAGGGAAGTGTGAGATCTCCATGCTTGGAGACATTCAAAACTCAACTGGACAAAGACCCTGAGCAACCTCATCTACCTTTGTAGTAAACTATGCTTTCAGCAAGTGCTTGGACTAAATGATCTTCAGATGTTTCTCCCAACCTAAATTACTCTAGGACTTTACTAGTCTCTTTCGGTGTTCTATGTCCTGCTCTCTATCCTCTCTGTTTCCTCCTCCCTGATAAAAAAGAAACCTATATAGTTGTCTCTTCTGATAGTCCATGGAATCGTGATGCTACTGACCTCACCGCTTTCTTGGCCCTTTAACTTGTTCCACAAAATTTGCCAGGGAGGAAAAGGTGTTCCAGGGGAGGAAGGAACATCCTTTCATCTAAACTTGCAACTTTCATGTTTAGTGCATATTAAAGTCCTGTCGTCTGATATGCCATCTGCCTCCCACACCAGCTGAGATCATTGTCTTCCTTATGATTTTCTCGTTTTTTTAGCCCCTCAGGAAAAAAACAAACAAAAAATTTGAAATTTCCCCTCTATTTTCTATTCCTTTGTCTCCTCCTTTTATAGAGTTCTCAGAGGCTTCTTCATGATAATGTTACTTTCACAACATCACTCATGTTACCATAGTACCTTTGAAGTAGAGTTAGCAGATAATAATTTTCTTTTATGTTGTTTTGTTAGGAATAAGGCCAAATTCAGATTACTAGGCTGAATATAGTTTAATATTCTACTCAACGTGAGCGTGAATATTTAAAATTTACTGTTAAAGCTAGACAGTAAATCATAATTTTTCACATTAAACTACATGTTTTACTACTATTTTAGCAGTGAATTACTAAAGAAAGAGATGCATATGAATTATGATATCCTGTTAATGCATGTTCATTTCCCAGTGGGTCTTAAAGATTTGCATATATGCAGAAGAAAAAGACTAACCCCCAGATCTTTTATTTTTTAGCTAACAGAAAGGTCCCTCCATTACTGTTGCTCAGGCTGTATGGGCTACTTTGTCATTGAATGAGCAGTTAGAGCATCCTCAGACTTCATTCTACTGATCACTGGGTTTAAATTCGAATTAAATTCAAATGAAAATTTCAACACAACTGCTATTTTCAGTAAAGCTACTTCTGTTTAACACTGTTCAACACTAATATTAAAGCAATACTGAACATTTATCAGTCACTTTCATTATGTAGGCAAGAGAATATATGTGCATGATGCTTTACCTCGACGCCACATCAGAGTTTACAAATGAATGCAGAAAACAGAGTCACCACATAGGGTCACCAAACCAAAATATGCACAAGGCATGGGGAAGAATTTGAGTACGTAGTCATGTGAAAAAGGGTGATTCTTTTTTCCTGAGAAAAAAGGTAAGAACAAGGACAAGGGAAGAACAGACAAACAGATTTATTCTGTCAAGGTGGTGAGCCTCTAAAATAATTAAGATAGCGGAAAAAAAAATTGAAGATTCTAATTTATGTAATTTATATATATAGTGTGTGTATATATATTATTT
>NW_008796041.1:5227818-5233805 GCF_000699145.1 Aptenodytes forsteri | reverse complement strand
GGCAACTCTTCTGATCAGGGTCAGCAGGATAGATCAAGACAGGTAGTTCAAAATGCACCTGCCACTTGAGATTTTATAGATCATTAATAGATTTGGATACTGCACTGGCAACTTTATCAATATAAATTTTCTCTGCAAACATGTACTTTTTAAACTAATTAGGTTTTTATGAAAGAAGCAGTCATTTTCTACAGGAAGTCAGTAACCGTAAATCACTGGAGCTGCATATTAAGCATCAGTTCTTCCCACTTGCTCAGTCACCATATGGCACCACACACTGTGCTGAAAGATAATCACTTTATTGTTGGCTGCGTTTTTAATCAGATACATCTCATACTGTTTTGTTAAACATTGCCTTGCAAATAAACGAGCCTTACAATACATTTTTGCCTTGGAAGAATACATAAATAAGCCCTAGTGAAACACACAAAGGTCTGGTCAAACTTGAAACCCAGAATTTAATAAAGTGATCAGGCATGAAAGAATCTGAAGCATTATTTGGAGTACCACAAAGATGCACCAAGAGGAACTGGGTTGGGAGCTGGGGAATCCACTGTGCAAGGTGTCTCTTTTCTAGCAGTAGTTTGCTGGCTGCATTAGGCTTGACAGCTGTTCTGCTTGGTGGTGATCAGACTGTAATCTGCACTACATCTAGCAGCTAATGGGCCACTGTGGTCCACCCACATTGGAAGGGTGCACAAGCAGTGATTTTATACAATGATCAGTCCTGCAGTTCTCTCCTGCTTTGTCCCCCACAAACAGAAACTCCCATGGAACGTTGTCCCTGGATGTTCCTCGGGTGGAGGTCATTGCTTTTGACTTTACATTGTGCCCGCTCCAACAGAAGCTCTCTGGCTACTCTGGCTCAGGTGCTCTGCAAGGGGAAAGGAGCAGAAAATTTGACTAGATCTGCATTCATAGGGATGAAAAAGGGAAAAAAGAAAAATGAATAAGCACAGTAAGGGGGGAAAAACACCCCACTTAAAACAAGGTTTCTTAGTATATGACAATGTTTCCTAGGAGAAGGAGCTGAAGATTCATCCTCTAGAATGACTGAAACAGGCACAAATATACAGTAGGAACAGCCTGAGCTGAAAAAGAGAGAAAGTAGAGGTTCTTCATATTTCTGATTTACATGAAATTACATACAATTAACAGAATACTATGGTTATATAGTCAAATGCTGACATCAACATTAGCTGTGCAACCTTCTCTACACCCTTTTGCATATGAATTGTGATACATAACCCCTTCGGGACTGTTGTAATCCCCAGACAACATCCTTTCTCTCATTTCCTGCAGTCAGTATCAGATTATTTCTTCGGGGGGTTGTGGGGGCCAGTGGCAGGGAGGAACAGTTCCTGACTGTCTAAGGAATTTCTGACTCTCCTGGGATGGAACATGTTCAATGTGGACACGGTGTTCTGCAAAAGTGCACAGGAAAAGATCTTCAGATACTCACATTTAGGGAAAATCTCACAGGATTCTAAAACATTTCTGAGGCAAGGAGAAATTCTCTGTCAAGTGTTCTGCTTCTTTCCTAGACAGTGGAGGTACTTGAACTCTCAAAGATTTACATGTTTCTTGGTCTGAACAAAACCAACATCTTTCCTCATCTGCAGAAATGTTGGGAAGTTTTTGCAGAAATATTTGCTCCAAAATTTACTCTGTTAGACTCAAAGAATGAAAAATTTTAGAATGAATACTTAGTGGTTAGCCAAGTTGTTTACAGCTAAAACCAGTGTCTGTAATTATCTTACAAACACTCCTCTATATGTACATCTATATCACATTATGATTAAATAGTGGTTTTGGAGAAACAATCATAGCCATAGTGCTGGCAAATCTCAGGATATCAAAAAAGATGACACTGATATCATGCACCTCTTGAGTTCTTCTGACAGGATCACAGGCAGAGGACAGAAAAGACTCAGGAGCTTGTTTTATCTTACCTCTCTTCCAAGGCAATATCAACAAGATATCTTAATAGATGCTAGTCTTAACCTTGCCTTAAAAAAAACAAACCGATGCAGTTTACATTAACATTCCAGGTAGAGCTTAAAGTCTTGAAAAGCTCCCATTGATATAATTTGACTTTGCTTCAGGTCTGTAGCTCATAGTGATATGAGGAATTGGATATGAATTCATTCCATGAATGCTAGGTACCTTAAGAAAAACATGGGACTCCTTATTTTTCTAGCTTATGGATAATGCTCAGTTTTAAGGCTTTTATTAATTAGTGGATATATGTAAGTTCACTTGCACTGTTTGCACTTTTGTTTGTGTACTTTGTTAGTACTTTACATTTCAAGTGAATGGACCGGTGTTCACCAACAATTTATGAAAGGAGCAAATGTGACACCCGGATATAGTAATCAAGGCAGCAAGACAACTGTTAGTGAATGCCTTTTCTTTGGATAACTGTATAATGTATACATTTATTTGGATAAATGTATAACTGTGGACCATAATCAAGCAGACTTTTTCACTGCAGTATTTGCACACATAAGATTTACTGAAGGTTTACTGCAATGTTTTTATGTAAATAACAGTTATAGTCCCCATAACATGTATGTTTTGGCTTTGGGGAGAAAAGTTTCTTCTTTCATATCCTCTATTTGTTTACTTCATTAGTGAACAAATTTGTTTTACTCTACAATTTGTTGGAATATTTTTTGACGGCTAACCTATATAAGGAAAAGAATACCAGGGCAAGATAGACATTTACACATTAATATTGACGTTATTCATAGTTTCAGCTCCTGTGTAAAGCATTCTGGAATCCTTGGGTTTTGTAACAGTCATGGTTTCAGAGAGAAAAGGGTTTATTAGATTGGCAGGAATAGCTCTAGTTGTTTTAAGAAAGAACAAAATGACCGTTTTCCAGTTTTATGTCAACAAACTTCTTTGGCTTTTGTTTGGTATTTTTCTGTGGTCTCTCCAGTTCTCTCAGGATTGAGATGATCAGGGAAGAGGAATTCTTATTCTTGTTTTCTTTCATACTAACAAGACTTTTCCTGTAAATACATTTCCAGTTGGTTTGTTCCTAGTTCCCAGCCTGCAGCAAAGCAGCTAGACCACCTACTGAATAAATCCTTATGTGAAAGAGAGGATAGTGCACATGTGGGTGCATATTATATAGACAATACAAATGCAAATATTAGAACTGACTTTTGTATGCCCATACACAGAAGCTGGGGTAGCCCACAGTACACTGGTGGCTGCAACACTCAGAGAATAGATGAAATGTGCATTTTTGGTTTGGCAAGCGGAGAGACTGGCATTAGGGAATGGGTGGTGTGCCTTAGAGTTTAAGGGGCCTGAGGAACATGTGGAGTTAAGGAGGAACATAGGAAAAGAGAGGAAAGATAAATACTCCTGAGCATGTGTGTTATCTCTCACAAATCCTGAGGTTCTGGCACTGCTCATGGCCTTAACCAAAACTGCTTGTGATTATGACAACATTTTCTATGACATCTAGATACGTCTGGTCTTTATAAAATGTTTTGCCAAACAGGAGTTTCTGTGTACAAATTTGATTAGTCATTTATTCAAGGAAATTCTATGTCTGTTGCCAGGAGATAGGAATAAAGAGCTTGGCTCTGGGAAAGTTCTCTTGCCATCATTTATATTTGAATGGACTCCTTGGCAGGTTGAACCTAACCCTTTCTGTTGCCAATAGCACCTGACAGAGGGGCTCCTGGATATGCTCTGATCAATAAAAAATGCTGAAATCAGCCCTATAACTGATAGAGGTTTATGGCGAGGTCTTAAGTTCTCTCCATTCCATATGCTGTGTATGTTTGGGGGAAAATAGTAGTGGGAGAACAGCTGATGAGAGTGATGTCTGTTTTTAGGTGTCCACTGATGCATTACGAGCTTTAATTAAAATGATGAGAGCAATGTGTCTTCCTTGTGCCAATTTTTGCTTCACAGGGAACCTAGTAAACAAAGGCAGCATAAACTGCTTCTTACTCTTTAACTGTGCATCTCAAAAGTGTACTCTGTGCAATAATGCTGCCATGTTTCCAGTTGATCCTATCAAATATTACATAAAATAAGATATTTGGAAATTCTGTCTTCCTTCTATGGATCCTAACATGAGCCTAACATACCTGAGACTGGGAAACTGTTTTTTGGTTTGTTTTTTTTTTTCCCGTTTTCATTGAAAGCTGGGGCTGAGAACTATTCTGGGTCTATAACAAACTGATATTTCTGTTTCCTTCTTGAATTCATCTCAACAATCCCTTGACTCGACATTACCGATACTCACTGGCTGAGGATTGAGTGTTGGCAGTTAAGTACACACGCTGTAAGCATAAGCATGCCCCTTTGTAGCAGCAAAGATCTCAGGAAGGCTGAGAGGAGAAGTGGAGAGAGGGTGGTGGGATGGCATGAGAAATGTGCCAGGGTGAGTGTAGCTTCTTGGTATCTTAATCTGTCTATGGGCTTTAAAGTTTCGATGGGCATCACATTATAGGTTTGTTTTGGCAAGGGGTAGATTCCCCCAGGAAAAATGGATTACATTTCACAAAAGAAGTGTGAAGCACAAGTAGAGTTATACCATTGCTCCTCATTGTCTAGGGTAGATTTACATAGTCTTAGTCATATAGAGGTGAGTAATTATGTGAGTAATGCTGTTGACTTCTGCAAGTTTAGTCAGTGTGTGAGTAGGAGAAGTATACTGTTGTCTGAATGTGATATCATGAGCAGCTGCTCACAGTTCTACCTTTCCTTCTCTACTTCAGCACACAGAATCTTAAAAACTGATTTGCTGGAGTAATTTATCCTTCTCTTGTTTATTGTTTATGAGATTTTAAAGTTGAAGTCTGCATTTTCCATTAGAAATTTAACTGAAGTACAGCTGAAGGCAACCAGCTACATTTTATCTCTCGGCATTTATGGCTAGATGTAATTCAGCTCCTAACACGAATGTAATGGGACCACTCTTTTGACTACTGCTTTCACAGGAACTGGAAAGATTTTAAAGAACTCTTGTGCCTACATAGAGTAGGAGGTTAATGAAGCTGCTGACCATCTTGTCTGCGGATATTTTCTAGTAGTGCTAGCCACATGAAATTTTTTATGTTTCGTTTTAGAAACATATCTTGGAGAGAATTTCAACTGAGTTACCATGTCCTGAATAATGTTCTCATCAGGGAAGAATAAAGTGTCTAGTTTGGAGAATCTTCAAGAAAAGTGATTCTTACCATTCTTCATCATCTTGTTTCATTGCCTTATCTAAGCATATCCAAAATATTGTACTTGCTACTCTTCCCTTTAGGAGTGTAGTTCATCTTGGAACCATGGATGATGTTTTCGGCTTACCAAGAGAGAACATCCTACAAAGTAGTTCAGGAGTATTTATTGTAACAGGATCATTGGCTTGTTGGTCAACATCATAGAGCAAAGTAGATGTAGACAAAGTCTACATCTAGCATCTTGGTTGTAACTGCTTTCCTTTCAACCTAGCTCTTCAGCTAAACCCAGCTTAAAAGAACTTCAGATTGCCTAGTGAGAGTTTCTTTCCCAAGCAACACATCTGAGATCGCATGCAGTTGGCCACAGATTCCCTCCTGTGTTTCGTTTCTGGATGCTTAGGGTAATACTTTCCTGGCTTTGCTTGATGCTATTTGGTTTAGTAATATGTTGTAGGAAAGACTCTTCACATTTCATTCCTTAGTCTGGCTTCTGGCTTTTGCTTAGACCCTTAGTGTATTATAACACCAGACTACTCTCCTTTTTTACTTGGCCTTACCCCTTCTGAATCCTGCTTCTGGCCCACCCTTGTATCAGTGCCATAGCTACTTGTCTACTGGTTAATATCCCTTTACTAGATTCTTACAGACAGCAGCCTATTCTGACAGCTACAAGCCTTTTCTACAATAAAATATATGCTTTTCCTACCCCTGAGTGCTCTTCTTCCTAGCTATGGAAACATGTCCCTCTTTTTTTTTTTTTTTTTTTTTGGTGTGGGTGGGTTTTTT
>NW_008796041.1:5226257-5227511 GCF_000699145.1 Aptenodytes forsteri | reverse complement strand
AAGTCCTGGCTGTTTCTTGTTCTTCTGCAGTTAAATTCTCCTATAGAGGGAGCTGCAGATTTCCGTGCTGAGTTACACCTAAATCTTTAAACAGATTTATCTTCAACAGAAAATATGAGCTAAAATAAGAGGGATTGATTTGCTCAAGGGCACCTGTGACTCATGAGCACAGCTGAAGTAGAAATTAAATCTCTGTTCTCCAATGCCACCTTCTTTTACAGAAATGTACATTCAGACAACTTGAATGGAATCCATATCTCCCATCTTAAGCATCTAAGAATTATATATTTAAAGCTTAGCTTGTTACTTGAAACTTTTTTAACAATCACTGAAGAGAATAGCCTCTCGAGTGGATGACTTGTCTCACCCAAAGAAAGCTTTTTAGGGCAGGTCAATGACCTGTCATTAACAAGGAACATACTGTCTGTGTAGGGAGTGATTGGTAAGTAGACTAACTAGAGATGACTAGATCCCTGATGCTGATTGGAAGAATTCAGTCCTAGGAGTGTAAAGCAGATGTCAGACATAAATATTATTTCTATGAGTACGAATTACTATGTTAAAGAAAAGTGAGAGAGTACTAGTTGCTTGGTTCTTGATTTTAAACTGTGAGATGGGCCACTATGTGTGATTGTCTCACAGTAAAGAAAGGCATGTGCAACCTGTATGCAATCTGTGTCCCTGAAGTAAAGAGGACTACATAGAATTGAGACGATATTGGGAAAATCAGGACTGGAGAGTAATTGCACTGAGAATCAAAAAGGTAACCTGGTCTTCATGTGATGAACAAAGGGATGTATAGAGAGCATAGCAGTTAACCAGTGGGAATTTTATCTCTCAGAAGACAGAGCACACTTAACAGTTCAGTGATGGTAACACATGACTCCCTTTTACCTTCATGATAAATGTAGAAATCATTTTACCTTGACTTTTTTACTTCATTTAGCACATTTAGGTGTGACATATCACCAAGCAAAATGGGAAGAATCCTAAAGTTGCCACTTAGAAAAATGAATAAAACATACAGTGATATTAATATTTATAACTGATAGCACAAAGACGACTGGTAGCAGCTAATTAATGCTCAGTGGTATGTCCTGGTTTCAGCTGGGATAGAGTTAATTTTCTTCCTAGTAGCTGGTACAGTGCTGTGGTTTGGATTTAGGGTGAGAATAATGTTGATAACACACCGATGTTTTAGTTGTTGCTGAGCGGTGCTTACACTAAGTCAAGGACTTTTCAGCTTCCCATGCT
>NW_008796041.1:5218034-5221841 GCF_000699145.1 Aptenodytes forsteri | reverse complement strand
GCAATTGCATTGTGCATCACTTGTTTTGTATATTCTTTTATCATTATTATTATTATTATTATTATTATTATTATTATTATTATTATTATTATTATTATTATTATTATTATTATTATTATTATTATTATTATTATTTTCCCTTCCTTTTATGTCCTATTAAACTGTCTTTATCTCAACCCACGAGTCTTACTTTTTTTCCGATTCTCTCCCCCATCCCACTTGGAGGGAGTGAGCAAACGGCTGTGTGGTGTTTAACTGCCTGCCGGGTTAAACTACAACAGGTATGAAAAGGTCTGTGTGTTATTCCCGTTGGACAGCAGTCAATGAAGTTGGATTCTAAGCTGACTAGTCTAACACCTCTCAGATGTCACGCTGTTTACTACTGTCATGCTAGCTTATTACTTGCATGTGACAATATACCCTTGGCGTATTTGTTTTCAGAAGGTCTGATCTTTTCCTAGGTGATAGCTGTCCTGATACGCAGCTGTGGTGTTTTGAGACAGATGTGTTGGAACCAATCAAGCCATGCTAATATAAACTCATGAGCACACTTGCTCAGTCAATGGTTTGTTACTTGTTTTAAAGAATTATGGTTGTTCTTTAAACGCTTTTTGAATAACTGTGACAGAGTCTATGAAAATCTGTATTTCATTTTAATTTGAAATAATTCTGTAAATACAAGTATTCAGTGAAGACAAGCACTTTTTAAAAATTATATTAACCATGGAAATATTTTATTGTTCTTTGCAAATTTAAAGTAATAGAGGAATACATAACTTGCATGATATAGGTAGCAAAATTAACCTAGATAATGACTTTTTACACTAAAGTTACTGAATTTATGCAGTTGTGAAATTGAGGTGACAAACTGCTTAAAAATACTGTGATCGGTAAACTGCTTTGGTTGACTCTGTAACTGTCATTTAAAGAGATAAAGTTGTCAGGAAAGATACAAAAGACAATATAGATTATAACCAGTAGGCTCCTTTCATTCCAATAATGCCTGCTTGGCTAGGATGTAAGGAAGCAAAAATGGGGCCACTATACATACTTAAAGAAAAGAAACTATAAGAATGTGTAAGATAACTAACACCCTCTTTCCTATTATTAAATCTGTCCTTTGTCATTCTCTTTTTTTCTGCTGCCCCCCCCCCCCCCCCCCCTGCCACTCACTCAACCTCCCACATTCGTCATACAGCAGATCTGAGTAGGCTTAAGGGAATAATTTAAAATATGCTTCTAAAGATTCTTGAAAGTATTTTTATGGCCATTATGGAATAAAGCAGTAAGGATTCAATTTGCCACAGACATGGGGATCTGAATAGATCTCTGTCTATATTTTATACTTCATTAAACCTTCATTTCAGATATGATAATTTATTAGGACATCTTTCTGGGTAGGAAAGAACGAGCTGGCATGTATTTTATGTTCAATTTATGTTTCTGTATGCTGATCTGCTCTTCAAAGTGTGAGGTGTGGATCATCTTGCTGAAGTGCCAGAAAGTTCTGCCTCTGGAAGGTCTGATTCCCCCTGATATGATTACCTTTCTGAAGAAGACGCAATGTGTTTCAGTGGAGAGTTAATGGAGTGGAAATCGGGAATCTGGAGTTCTTTCATAACTCTGCCACTAGCCAACTCTGTCATCTTGATCATATTACCCTGAGATAAAAAAAAAAATTCCATAAGAATGAAGCAGAATTGAGATGTTTACATTCCACATAGTCTTGTAAATGCTTAGATTTTATACTTGGTTTTCTACCATAGCTGCCATATCTTTAGACAGAAAGTGGAGCTCTGCTCCTTCACATGCTTAAGTCTTAGCAGTGTTCAAAGCAATGTGGTACTGCTTAAGTACATCTAGAGCCTTCTGCTTAGGGATCCACATCCAGAACAGACAATATCCCGGTGGTTAAACTAAGTTCAAAGCAGGCAGAGTTGGTTTTCCCCATCTTGAAATGGGAGGAAAGTGAAATTTACTTAGTACTGAATATTTTGGTAAAATATAGGTATGACAGGGTCAGAGAAGGTTTTTGAGGGCTGGTTCAACACTTGAGTCCTTTTTAGTTTAGCCCTAAATTTTCTGTAGCATTAGTCTTTCATCTTATGTATGTATGACCTGTATCCAAACGTACTGAAGTTCAAATTAGACTTTCAAGTCCCTGTATAATGTTGGTAAAACTGATTTTTTTGTGGAGTTCTATTTATTTTAATTGAGTTACAGGGTTTTACATTTTCATCTAGTGTTTTTCTGTATGTTTTTCCTTACTTGTGTTTTTATAACCTGATTTTATCCATCTCAACTCTGTAAATTCAAGATGAATTATTGTGGGAAGTTTGTTAAACTGATAAGAACATACATTTCTTTATATATGGATTTTACTTTCTGTTTCCCAAAATGCTGCCTCAAAAAATTGAATAGGATGTTCTGAAATATCACTTCCCTGGTAGCATCATGCCCAGAAGTGTCATCCTACACAGGTGCTGCAATTGGGTGCAACATTAAGGGCAGCAGGCACAAAGGGAAAAGGAGGCACTTCAATATAACTGTGAGCAGAAAGAGGTTGTTTCATTCCTGCCCGTTTGGGTAGGTAAAAAGGGGAAGATGTAGGAAAGGAATCCAAGAACAATGGATCTCACAGCGTTCAAACTGTACTCAGTGGAAGCTCCACCACTTCCAGAAGGAGGAATATATTATATGCCTGCCCCTCATCACTTTTCAGGTGGGGTACCCCAAAGGACAGAACTACTTTCTGGAGTCAGGAAGCCTCCTGTGTATCACTTCGTGGTGTGTTACAGTGACACTACTTCCTTATTGCTGCCACAGCCCATGAAGTTGCATGGGGCAGATGCATTTTATTTTTTTCTTGCTTCCCATTGTAAGCTATGCTTCAGTTAACTTCCCCATATCTTTGCTTTTGCACTTTAAAGTTTAACTAATTGCAAAAAGCAGAGCACTATTATAAGATTGTAAGTACATAACAATTGCCATTTTCTGTCAGACAACAGGTCCATCAAGCCCACTATCCTGTCTCAAGATGCTGCCAGCAGCTGGTGCTTAGGGAGACAGCATAAGAAATGGTGAGGAAAATGCTTTGTTCTCCCGCCTCATTTCATTCCATTAGTACATTTAGATTCAAATATTAATTGTAACATTCTTTCATATTACGTGTGTTGACAATTCATAGACGTTCAATACCAAAAGAAATCTGGTATGATACCGAGGGTTTCTATTAATAATTTGTGGTGACAGCAAATTAAGGAGATAAAATCCTTTCCAAATCTTCAATTTGAAGGTCTTACACTGCATTTTGAGGCTTTAATATTTTCTATGGGATATTGCATCACAACCCTCATGGGTTCTCTAATAGATAAAAACAAATATAATTTTATTTTATTTTTTTGTTACAGAAGCTGTGGAGCCTACATCACACTTTCACGTGTGCTGTGAAGAATTCCTTTATGGAGAAATACATTGGGAAGAGTATACCAAGGTTACTTATAAGATACAGAGCAGGAATAACAAACACATGTAGACAGATTTAAAATCTATTTGAAAGCTAATTAAAATAATGAAAATAGTTCCTGACTTTCAATGGGTTAAAATCCCTTCTTTTGGGTGTCTATGCCTTCGATGCCTCTTTCTAGACCGTAGAATCATAGAATCATAGAATCATTAAGGTTGGAAAAGACCTCTAAGATCATCGAGTCCAACCGTCAACCCAACACCATCATGCCCACTAAACCATGTCCCTAAACGCCTCATCTACATGTCTTTTAAATACCTCCAGGGATGGGGACTCCACCA
>NW_008796041.1:5185549-5214548 GCF_000699145.1 Aptenodytes forsteri | reverse complement strand
ATTTGCCTGGCCCTCAAGTTCCAGGGCCCCATATCTGTTGTGTAAGGGCAACTGGGAAGGTGAGGGAGGCCGGGCGGGGGTTTGCCTGGCACCCTGAGCAGGGACCTGTTTCCATTCCCCCCCGTCGCTTACGTACCCTCCTTCTGCCTGGTGGTAAGAGGGCAGGGGATCCTCTGCTTCTTGTGGAGCGTCCATCTGCTGCCTTTGCCGTGCTTTTGCCAGGAATGGTTGGACGAGATGATCCTTGAGGTCCCTTCCAACCTGGTATTCTATGATTCTGTGATTGATTCTGTGATTGATTTTGATACGGATTTGTTCATATACCTCAGTGTAAATATGTGTCTAAGTTCTTTTGATGAGGGGATTTGGTGTCTGTCAAGTGAGAAGATTTAATATTGAACATGAACACAACAAACAAAAGTTAAATGAACTGTTTCTTCTATTGTATTCTTTAGATCATTTGAAAGTTGTTTTCCCCTTTCTGCTTTTACACTTGCCGCTGGATATTTGTAACTGTCAATGACATTCCGTAGGTTTCATGAACAAAGAACATTGTAATGAGGCCTGAGCTGTTGTGTTAGTGCTGTTACTTTGTTTCTCACTTTTTAATATAATGGAGAAAATAAAATCTTAATCACTAACAATCACTAGTAAACTAGCATCACAGCTCAGTCCTGTGGGGATGTTTTACTCATACTTTGCATAGCATATATAGGATTAAAAGCTTTTAAAAACTTATTGCTTGCCACCAATTTTAATAAAAACACCTCACATTTGTTATTTTAGTTTTAATGAAAAGAAAATTTCATTTTTTGTGTGTGTGAATGGAAATTAAGAATTAACTTTTTCAGCACAAGCATTATCAAGGGGGATTAGCTCAATGATTTATTCATTGTTCTTTCTAAGTTATTAGAATTTCTAATTCATTAGAATTCATATCCTTCCTAGAGAGGACTGAAAATTATTAGGGTAGGCAAAGGTGGCAAAACGTTAAGTTTCAGGAACTGATCTAATAGAGGAATGCACAGATTCATGGTATAATGGCTTTGTAATTACTATACTACATTTTTCAGTATATAACTGAGGGCCATTTCTATTCCTTTTATTTCTTGTATGCAATGGAAATGGCTTTGTCAGCAAAGTGGTATCCATATTGATTCTCCAGGATGGGCATCAAATCTATGTCTCTTATCTTACACAGAATCCACCATCTCTCCTCCATCACTCATCTTTTTGTCCTATTGTCTGTTAGAATAATACACATGCTACATGGACTTAGTTAAATTTCTGTGGCATGATGAGTTCCCATTTAATTCAATGATGTTCATCAGGTACATCAAGTTTGGTATGGTAGCAGCCCTTACTGTTATCTCAGGTTTTATTAAGGTTATGAATGGTTTAAAATTCTTGTACCAATATTTGAGGAGCATAAGCATTAAGGCAAAAAAATGGCTGCTCGATAAAATTAAATGAAAGAAAAGGTAGACTGAAAATAACTGAACTAGACTGTAGAAGTGATTTAAAAATTCACATAAATACGAGAAGTACACCATTCATCTTTAATTTGCAACTGTTTTCAGTTTGTCTTCCCTACAGAAGCTTTGTCTGTTGGATCTGGCTCAAATCCTTTATTTCAAGCCTTTATTCATGTTATACAGGATACTTTACCTTTCTAAACATTTCTTGAGACATAGAACTAATACCATAATATTCACAATTTAACCTCAGTCACTTATAAGGATTTTTTTCCTAATGTTTTCCTGCTATGCTGTTATTCTATTAAAAATGTTAGATATAAATCTACAGCAAAATGGGCATGTATTATCAATATATTAGTAAAATCATAAAATCCTTTCTGGTATGCTTCTGTATAATGTATCTATCAAGATATGTTAAAGGACTAATCCTTATTTTGTCCCACATTTTTAGCAGAGATACTAGGCCAATGCATACATTTTACTCATGAATGCAGGGATGAGCACATGTGGTCTGTAAAAGGGCTGAGACTGGTTGATGATAATGACAGTCCTAGAAGTCTGCACAGGATTTATAGCATCTGTTTATCTGTGATAACTAATAAAGTATTGGCACATGAAGAAGCTGTTTCATTTTGACATTTATTACATAGATTAATCAATAATCCGGGCAATCAGTTGCCAAGATCAATTTTAACTATAAGCCTCCCCTTAGTTAATCAAACTGATATGGTTAATTGGGATATTAATGAGGAGCAAATAAGAGACCTTACAAAAGTTTCATCCTTTGAAGACTGTGAAATAACAACACCAATGGAGAACCTCCACTTAGAGACATTGCACAACAAATATAAAATAATACAGGTTACAATTCCTATTGCTTTTTAATATACTAAACTGTTTGTTTTGTTGACTTGTGTGAAACAGGCTGAGTTCCAGCCCAGGAGTAAATTTCTTGTCTGCCAAAAGAGCGAATTAAATTATGATTTTATAACCTCTTTTTTTTTTTTTTCCTAATCCTGTCTATGGCTAATATCCTTGGAAAATATCTTTATTTTGTTATCTGGATAACCTTTATGAAGAAATTTTGCTGAGCCATATGTGTTTTTGATATTGTGATGCTGTCCTTACTACTGATGTCAGGTTTTAATTCCTCAGTTTTCATGCCTCACTTCTGTTAAAAATCTTAAATACTTCATGTTTGTTCAGTTAAATAATATAAATTCTACAATTTCCACTTTAAAAGTTACAAATGTATTGAAATTGTTTAGCGAATAATAAAAAATCCTGTGACTTTTGTATCTGTAACTGTAAAACTGACGTTTTAGTCATCAGAATTACTTTGTTCACTATAATTCTTAAGATTTTAGCTTAAAGCTTTCCTAAGCTTTTCCATCTGTATTTTTCCCAAGCCCTGATTCTTAGCCATGTCTCACATATTGAGGCTGGTATTCTACTGACCTATCTTCAGTCATGTAATACCTACCTGTGGTTTACTATGAGATTGAGTAGGGATGCACCCTCAAGGTTGGAGTTCTCTCACCTCACACTAGGATGAGCTATTGACAAATGAAAACGTCTCATGTAAGTTCTTGTTCCTTTTATGGTCAGTGAAAAAAGGTAATTTCAGAGTGTGATTCAGCTTCCTCGATCTTGTCTGCACCCCATCTTTCTCTTACGCTAATCTGCAGAAAGATGAAAAAGGCTTATGGGTTTCTAATACAACAATAGTTTCATTTCATAAGAGACTTTTTGGTTATTTGCTCTCTATCACAAGACTTAAAATCTCTAGACCATGTGGTAAAACAAACGTGTAAAACATCAGTGAAGACTGAATATCTAGACCTGTCCTACAATATATTTCATGCTTTTTAGTGCATTTTTTAGCATATAAGAGGTTTGATTCTCATAATTCTCAGGCAAAATCAAAATTCCATTAAAATTAATGGAAAATATCATTAAGATTTATTATTAATATCATTTGATGGGTAGCATTGCTTTCCTGATGCTTCCTAAAATAAAACCCTTTCATTTGTTTCAGAAGCTAATTATCTTGACTGAAAATTTTCAGGTTGGATATCCGCCTCAGTTTTGTAGTTAGGCTTGTTTATTTATAGAGACTTTAACTCAAAACAGCTCAGCTCTTTCTGAGACAAGGCAAAGCAACAGTGTCTTGGCAGAAAATATTCTGGTTTCTTCTTTTAAAAATTCTAGGACCTTTAAGCAACAGGGACTTGATAAATGATAGGCAGGTGATTTTTTGAATTCAGAAATATGAATCATGCCATTAAAGCTGATCATATTTGGTCAAACTACTTAAATTTTAAAACATATTCTCCATAACTTTTTAGACTCGATTAAGATGCCCTCTGCTCAACTACCAAGATATTCCTCAAAGTCTTAGCTGGGCTACTGTGTACTGTGCTATATATATGCTGCTCAGGACACTTGAATGGAGACCAGATGATGCATTTATTAACAGTCACCCTTTTCCTGTGCTTAGGTGGACAAATTGAAAAGGAAGATTTCTACCTCAGTCTTCCATCTTGCACAAGTGCTGTAGGGAAGCAGATGGGGACAAAGAGCTGGGAACAGTGGCGAAAACACTAAAATTAGAGAGTGATTATGAGGTAGGACAGAGGAAGCAAAGGAGTATGCAGCTGGGAATGAACTACCAAGAAAAGACTGTTGTGAGCCAGGTGGTGTGGATGATGTGAAAGCAGACATGGAAGGAGTGCTTCACTCCAGTAAGATGCTGGGGGAGAGAGATCTACTCTGGACACAAATAAAGGTGTATGCAAGGCTCTACAACAGTGATCAAATAATAAATACTACATTGTAGTGGATGCAACATTGTGGCCACAGTAAAATGCTAGGCTCTTTGTATCCTTATTGATGATTTTATTTGAAAGTAGATTGTAATTATTTTATTTATATTATTGCAGCAGCTACTGGTCACAGCCAAAATCTGGCCCCATTCTCCTAAGTAACTTCAGCTTGGCGAGAATACTCCCCAAAGGCCACCAAAATACTAATGTGTGTTTGACCGAATACCTCATTGGATCAATGCCTTGTGAGCACTGTTTTGGCCTTAATTGAAAGCTCAGTCTGCTTAGATAGGGTTATCAATTAAATAGGGTCATTGCAAGTTAGTGGGAAAAGCTTAGGTATGATGAATAATGTTATACAGAATAGCATCTGGTGCTAGCAGCATTCTTAGTATTGGACGCTGATGATGCTCTGTCTTAAGAACACATATTTAATAGTTAGCATTTTTAAATCCATTCAGCAAGCCAGATTTGAGAGTTGGATATTTGTTTCCTTTGCTCTTTTATTTCCATACCTATGTATTGAAGTGTCTGTACAGGAGAACTGAACATTTATTTGGAACAGAAAATAAAAATTTAAAGCAGTTCTTTGTAATGAACTTTTATGAAAGGACCACAGCTTGGTGATTTTCTCTGTTGTTTTCTGTGTGATGTTATTGTATGTGGTGTAGCTGGTAAAAAAGTTGCTGACCTAAATTTGAGACGGCAACTGTCAGGAGCAGATTTTGGCTGCCACTAGTAGGACTTGCTGATGGGTTGCTGTTATCTCATAACATCCCTCAAGAATACAAGCCTGAGAGGAGAGATGTGAGATATATATGAATGTGGCAGAACACCTTACAGCTGAGGCACTCATAATCACTGAAGCCTAAAATATTTCAAATTCAGCGTGTAGAGAGAACTACTAATTAACCATCTTATAAACCTGGCAGAAATCTCTGTCTCAACAGCAGATTAATATGTATGATAATTTTATAATCCTTCATGGTATGGCACTTTCTTTGTCTTAAAAAAAAAAAAATCTTGAACACCTTTTTCTAACAAAAATTTATGCATCTGTAATAAACCCTGGAGGAAACAATTCAATAAAAGAATACATATGCATCAGGAATTCATTGAATATTCTTGATTTCCCTTGGTTCCCTTAGATTTTCCTTCAAGCTTTAAACTCCTAGGACCAAATTCATCCCCAGTGTACACTGAGTTCCCTGCAGTCAATGGAGTTACGTTGCAGGTGTGTTTGAAGCTGTGAACACTTTCAGAAGTGTTCCGTATTTATTCATAATAAGTATATAGTTTATACCAAACTGCTGATGGAAACTTCCTCTTTAGGTCTCTAAAGAACAGTATTGTGTTTCACTTTAAAGGGAAATACAGTAAAGTAGAAAGTGATGAATGTACCTGATTGGCTATTCATTACCAAGGGCAAGTGATTAGTTACATTTTTCATTCAGAAGTGGCTTGCTTTTTAATAAGCAACTATTCTTTGTGCGCCTCGTCCCCAAAGTACCTGAAAATAATTAGTACTGCTGTGGAAAACTGGGAATAGGGCTACACTTCAGTTACAGACATACCCAGCTTTAAAGTAGGTGATGGTGGTGCTAGAAGCAGTCTAGTATGGCAACACCAAACTCAGGATGTGCTGCAAATCTCTGGATGAATTCTCAGAGGTAGATCTTAAATATGAGAAGCGATTGTTGCTGGGTTTGAGAGGTTTAAAGCTTATCATCACCCTACATGATGCTGGAGTCACAACGAGTACTGCATAGTCAGATGTTTAGTGGCTTGAGTTCACAAGTGCTGTGAAAAGTTTGTATACTTTTCTGGTTTAGTGGGTTTGTATTCCTAAGGCAAATGAATCTTTTGCTGCGAGCAATGTGCAACTCCAAATAATTCCCTCAATGAAAGAACAGGGGAAAAAAATATTAAAAGTCAAACTTAATGAGAAAAGAAGGATAATTCAGCACAGAGAGTCCCATTGGTTTGATACTTAGAAATCATAAGGGGTATTGTAGTGTAATGAGAACAAAAGTTTTCTCCCCAAAGCTGCAAGTTCTCCTTTAGAAGCCTGACCAGATCACATTTATTTCTGTGGAAAAGCTTGTCTGCCTTTTTTTGTATTTATGGCAGGTTAATCATCCATAATGAAGCACTAGTTATTTTTGGACTGTAATTTTAATACAAGCTACAGCTACTAAAATGGCCCCACTAATGAAAGGCCTATGGTGCAAGAAAAGTATGCGATTTTAATCAACTTATTAAAAAAAAGAAAAGAAACTGGTGGGAGTATGAATTTATCTCCAAGGAGTCCAAATCCATGGCACTGACGTCTGGGTTAGGCTTTTAAAATACTCCCAGCTCCCCAGGAAACGCAAAGCATAACAAACAGCAGGCTGAAAACCTGAAATTGCACAGGGTACTTCTCTGATGCGTAAGCCAGCTGGCACGATATCAGTCATTTCCATAACCTGGCTCTCCAGAAAGGTGGCCGCACTGAAGCTGCTTCATCCCTGCATGTCTCTTTTGTCCAGACTAATTCCTGAAGCATGCCAGAGTATAGTTCAGAAGAGTTTTACATGGCAAGGACCAAAACCACGTCAGTGATTAGCCTAAAAATTTAATAGTGTGTAGCAGGAAGCATTTGTACCTTGTTTAATTTACTATATAACTGTAGCATTGGAGTCTTGAAACCACTGGCCTTGTGGCTAGACACACTGGAAAGAACTCTGAAAATTACCTAGTCACCCTAGTTCCCAGCAGAATGAAAGGGATGTTTCTTTCAGAGCTTCACGCAGCAACCACAACTTGAAACAGATAAATAAGCTCTATAATCTCTATAATCAGGAGCACGTACTTCCTGCTCTGTCCCAACACAGAATATATATATTATGAATAAAGAAAAATATAATAGATTTACTTTTTGCTAGGGTTATATAACCTTATTTATATAACTTTATGTAGAAGACAACACATCTTAGTAGTGAGACAATTAAGCACTGGAAAGGTTTTGATGGAACGATTATGGATTCTCCATTTTCTGAGATTCCTAAGACCCTACTTCACATGCAGACCTCATACAAAAATCTAATATATATTTTTAATTATTTGGGTAAGGATGGTTTGCCTTAAATTCACCAATTGACTCTGCCTGTTTTTCTAAAAATACAATGATTACATAAAACAGGCCCTTGTCAGCTGTGTGGCAGTAACATCCCCGGTTATGTTGCCTGACTGGTCAGGGTAAGAGCCAGTTTACCTCACCTAAATGCCTAAACTTAAACAGACCAGATCTCTCTCTTCAGCCTTCAGAAATACCTCCCTCTCTCTACCCACACAACTTATTTCAGAGGATTAATTCTAATCTTAAGACTCAGGCATTTAGGATGCCTAAATTAGATGAACTGGAGTCCCACAATTCCTTTCTTTTGTTTTAGCATTATTTTAATGCAAATTTCAAGTTAAGATATTGTGATTCATAAAAAATAAAAATTGCAGAGCTACACAGAACTCAGGCCTGCTGTGCTTCTAGTCTCAAAATAACTTACATTTACTACATATCTTATTACAACTGTGAAATTTGTGTAGGGCAGTAATGAAACTGTCATGCTAAACATATAATGAGCTATTTTGTTGCTAACTGCCTCTTTGTTTGTATTATATTTCATAAGTGTACCATATCTTCATAAATATGATTGAATACAATAATAACTTTAAGGGAACTGCAGCAACTGCTTTGTTTTGAGAAAGGTAATATTTTAGTGTCTTGCCATTTGTATTGGATTTGTGCTGAATATGAATATTTGTAAAATTAGAAGATTTTAAAAAATGAGGAATTGTTTAAAGTAAAATATGGCACTCATTAAAAAGAAGCCTGGAACTCTGCTGAATGGTATAAACCTTTGTTACACATATATGTAACCTGATTTTGAAATAGAAAATTAAGCAAATTTAACTAAAACTCTAGCCTTATTTTCTAAAGGTGGTAAACAGCCAATATCTCATGGATTTCATTAGAAACTATCAGGCATTCAGTGCTTGCAAAGACAAGGAAATGAGTAAAGACTTCTTCACCTGCAAAAAATCCATCAAGTAAGCATGTTGATATAGTTAAAGTACTTCCGACCTTGAGAATTGTTTTCCTGGAACAAATAAGCTTATAAGAGCTTGGTTTTTTGCACAAATATGATAACGAGAGGCACAGTCATAGAGATGGATGTTAGGTGAAAATCACACTCTAACTCAGATAAATTAATTTCTGTAAAATTATCTCACCTGTGTATCGATGAGGCCTAATTGTGAACTTAAGGGTTTGACTTGATGTAAGCATTTTTTTAAAGGCTTGTCTGTGTTGTAAGCCCCTCCCAACACGCCAGTCACTGCTTTTAGGAAATCCTTCTCATTTGAGCACCTTAATAGCATTATTTTCCTTTTTTTCTCAATTCCCAACTCCCTAAAATTTTTCTCAAATGGGAGTAGTTGCCTCTAAAATAAATTTAAGCCTACTGATAATAGATCTGTTTCTCTTAATTACCTTTATCAGTCTTCCCAGAAGGATCAGAGGTTGTAAACCATTTTGCTAAATGGTCAAGCAGTAGTCAAGTACTTAAAGAAGGCAGAAGTGTGCTAAATGTGGCAGTGTGAAACGCTGCTTCACTGGACAAACCAAAATACTGGAAAAAGGAAAAATCATTTCACATTGACTAAAGGGAAAAATAAAATAATCAAAGGAAAGGTTTAATCCATCTTCTTCTTTTCAAAGAGCCCAGAGATTTAGTGTAGGCACTTATTGTGTTCTGTGGCAGGTTTTGGTGCTTATCTTTTCTCCATTCATGATTCAAAGAAACTTGGGTCAGACGTCATTTCTTTTTCCTTGTTCTTATGGAGTCATAAAAGGTGGTTTTGCTCTTTTCTGATAGACTGCAGCTTCACCCCCTACGTATTTACACAGACTTTGGTGACTGTGCTCACTCAACCCAGTTTATGATTGCCTTGGACATTTATTAGGCCTCTTCAGGGCCTGCCACCTCAGGGAGCCCCCACTGCTCCTGGACCCCCACCCAGGCAGCTGCCGGCCCCCATTGGTACTTGCCGTCTATATTTTCAGATCTTAATTTCTCCCTTCTTTTAAATTACTGAATTTATAAACAAAATGTTCCCGTATTAGATAATAAACCCTTAATCTCCTTAGTTCCCAGCTAAGTTGTGGCTTAGGTCAGAAAGTGCTAAATCCTGAGGTATCCAACCTAGACCACCGTCTAGGAGGTCTGCTCTCCAGGGTGTCTTAATTGTGCAGGTTCACATATTGGCTAGGGGTCTCCAGAAAGTTTTGGGTGCTGAATTTTAGTTGCCCACAGTTCAGAAGTGTCTGAATTCAGGACACAGGAGATTTCATTTCTGAGTATAAAACAGGTTTCAGGGGATAGTCGGATAAGATCCACCTTAGTCCACTTGCCTGTGGGCAGAGTAGTCTTCAGACCTGTGAAATGGAGTGACTCTGCATGCAGGCAAGAGGGAAACACAAGACAAGTTGGAGAACTGGTGACTGAGAACCTGATTCAAGCACTTGTGTTTGGGTCAATCTCTTAGAGAAGGCAAAATTCTTTGAACCTGGCTCATTGAAATGGCTTTGTGTATCTTCATCAGGTTAAAAAAGCCAGTGTAGATCCTGGGATCAGGGACCAAATGCCTCACACACTCAGCCAAACGTGCCAATGTCAGTGTTAACCCCAAGATCCCATTTTCCTGCTCTTCTTATGGCTCCATAACCCTTGTATGCTAAAACCCACCACCATAATCATAGAATCATAGAACCATAGAATCATAGAATCATTAAGGTTGGAAAAGACCTCTAAGATCATCGAGTCCAACCATTGACCCAACACCACCATGCCCACTAAACCATGTCCCTAAGCACCTCATCTACATGTCTTTTAAATACCTCCAGGGATGGGGACTCAACCACTTCCCTGGGCAGCCTGTGCCAATGTTTAACCACTCTTTCAGTAAAGAAATTTTTCCTCACGTCATAATGCTATGTTCCTTCAACAAGAATGTTTAGGAAATCAGACTCCAGGTCGATTAAAGTGTCTGCCTTGTCCTGTTGATTCCCTGTACTTGGGAAAATAGGTAGACATTTAACCACTACTCAAATCCATCAATTGAGCAAAATGTCTGAACTGGATGAACTGGAATCCTGCCTATAGATTTTTTACAGGCATTTATTTCTCTCCACCACCTGTATGTGCATTATATGTGGTATCAAATAGATAAATTTTCATGAAGCAGTTTCTAATGTAGGTAACTAAGAAAGGCGGCCTGATATTTTTTCTTTCAGATATGCAGATGACTCAGAGGCAAGATGATAGAATAATACAAATACAGATTAAAAATAATATTGAATGTAATTAAACATAGGAACAACTTAATAATGAAAAGATGTTATCTATGACTAGGTCTTTCTGACATACACTAGTGTAAAGAGAAGCTATGATCTTACTGCAAAAAGAATGAGAAATTGTTCTCTTATATTGATCACATTGCTTCTAATGTACTACTGCTCTAACGTTTTGCTTCATGTATCACACTCTTACTCTGAGGTGGCTGTATCTGCAGGACTTGCAATTTGTGGTCACTTAAATGGCCTGTTGATTAACTCTGCATGTACCTTTAGATACTCTGGGTAAGAAATTAATGATGTTCCTTTAGTACTCAACTGCCCATTATAACTGGAAGTTAGCATTAAAAGCCTGGAGATAATCTAAATTAACTAAATGGAGTGGCTATTATATGACTAAAATGTAACAGAAAGTATTAAATTATAGTTTTTTAGTTACAATGAAAGTTGTTTGGAATCTCTGTTATTCTCTAGTAACAAGTAGTAGCAAGCTAAATTTACAGTCTCCCGAATTAATTTTTACTGTTTGACGAATGAAAACTAGAGAGTTTGTTTAGTGTTCAGTGCAAATTATTCTTGTGAGATTATGAAAGCTTCATGGTAAAATATTGCAAAAAACTTATTTCACTCATTGAAACATAATTAGTATTGTGTATTGACAAGGTACAAAAATAATATAAAGGTTATGTTTCCACTGTTTCCAATATGCTATGTTATTGCTGTCTGCATAGGTGATATACTGAGACCTCACATCATATATATACATGTAGTACAAGTTGACATAGGGCAAAAATGAAAATGAAACTCTCCTATTGTCTACAGAAAAAACATCACAAAATAATAGTGGGGTAGAGAGCTTTTGGTCCCCAAGACAGAGTAAATAAAACTGCTTTAAGAGGCCAGAAGAAATAAAATACAGTGAGGCTAGAACTGATACTAATAACTCTGTCCAGAAGCATTCTACATGTGGAGACAGAGCCCTGCACTTAGGCTTATTCCTTAACAATTACAAACTGGAGACTTCCTTGTAAAAGACAATTTGATTTGCTGTGGGATGTTCAGCTTAGACAAAGGACACTTATCCTATTGGGAAAAGCTCTCTTCTTTTCATAATAAAAAAGCCAAAAGTTTCCTTCACCACCTGAGTAGACTATTATTGGGGGAAAAAAAAAAAGTTAACTAAAGCAAAAGCTGTGACACCAAACTTGTGATAGCTACCTGATGAGATGTCAGATGAAGATTCCCAATAGTATCCCCACTGGCTGATGTAGTAAAATTTTCAGAAAGTCTTAGGTTCAAAAAGGCACCAAATCAGACTTTCAGAAAGATTTCATGAAAGGCTGATGAGAAGCATTCATCAATCCAGCAAGTAATCAAAACCCAAATAAACCAAGTTGAGGTTATGCATGGAATTTATTCTTCAATAGAATTAAATTCTAAAGTTATTTGAAAATAAACAGATGTTTGCTACACTTCACATAAATAACTTTCAAGACTTTATACTGTAAAGTTGCAGGGACAAGGCAAACATTTTTCTGTCATGCTTTCACCAGATCACTGTGACATTTGTCAAATTTATCATTACTCTTGACATGGGGGCGGGCAGGATTTAAGACTTACAGCAGCAGCCTTTGTCTACTGGGTCACCTTACCCAAGTTGTCTCCTCTAAAAATAAGACTGCAATGGGATAGATTTGGTACTTAAATACAATTACTTCAGCTGAAAGCTACCTAAAACCTCCATAACTTTCTTTCGTCATTGTCTGAACAGCAAAAAAATAGGAATAGATAC
This sequence comes from Aptenodytes forsteri, assembly GCF_000699145.1. NCBI lineage: Eukaryota > Metazoa > Chordata > Aves > Sphenisciformes > Spheniscidae > Aptenodytes > Aptenodytes forsteri. The sequence continues at coordinate 5,202,059 of NW_008796041.1, read as the reverse complement.
TCAGTCTACGTTAGTGACTGTTCTACTACAAAAGTGTTCAAGCCACATTGAGAAGGTACACCCCAAAGCGTATAATAATAAAGTGTGCATAATGTTTGGGGCTGTGTTTTCTACTGGAATTTGTGTGGGCAGGAGTTTTCTCAACATAAAAGCTGTTTGAGTAGTATCTTCAGTCTCTGTAATCCTCTTCTGGGCCAATAGTAAAGGAAGAAAGAGCAAAATATCTGTCCTTCTCCTTACTGATGACATCATGAAAACAACTCATGGGCATATCGTTCAGCTATTCACTTTATTAGCTCCAGTGAAAAGTCATGTCTGGCTCCTCATCTAAAACTAACCTTTTCTCTCACTGTCTCTTCCTCTTCCAGTCAAGGACTACCAATGATCTAGATTGCCTACTGCAACTGAAGTCCCCTATTAGGATTTACCTGTGTGTGAAGGGATAATAGTCTTTCTGTCCCTGCAGTGTCTTTCCATCACTAGATCAGGGAGTAACATTCCCACATGTTATCAGGATGAAACCAATAATAAGTCTCTGCACATCTGTTGTTTGTTTATATGAAGTCTATGTTAGCCAATCTTTCCTCGGGGTCTTTCATCCAGCTTTTGTGTAGGAACTTTCAGGCTGATAGCTTCAAGGAAACTTGTGCTCAGTTCTGCCTCTAAAATGCTGGCCTGAACATTTGATTTCAACTGTGGTAATTGTAATACCTTCCCTCTGGACCCACTGAGAATTAATACCACTGAAGCAAGATCATGGATCAGAATATCTATATATGAGATACTGATGAATGACATTAGGATCACTGCATATTCTTTCTCTGTCACAGATCTTGGGAGTTCTAAGCTTCCAGATTTTTTGAAGTCAGTAACAATATCAGGTCTGCAGTAGTGGGAATCTTAGTGCAACAGAAGACACTCTTAAAAAGGAACTGATAACTTGAATTGTGGCTTTGCAGTTTCCTTTCAAAATGCTTCACAGTATTCTCACAACTGCACACCACAGACTAGATGGTGTCTTTGATCCCATCTCAGAGTTTACTGTGAAAAGGTTCAAACTGCATTGTGTCTGTTAGTTATTAAAGTTATCTCTAACTTGACTGGTTGGAGTCTTAGCAGGTGCATAGGATGTAGTGGCTTGGGACGACTGATGGTGATTAAAGAGAGTACTCAAAACCCGGTCTTAAGTGGGTGCCAGAGACGCAGTGGTTATCTGAAGGACAGGCAGAGGAGCCAAGAACAGTGCTCTGATGTGATACCAGCTTCTAAAACTGTGCCAGTGCCACAGCTGCTTAGTATTTTAGGTGGATAATTTTGCTGCTCTTATGTGACTTTTTGTTATTCTTGAAAAATCATAGAGATTTGCTCCTTGCGTGACTTTACCACAGTTTGGGAGATAATAGGAACTGGACTTGGCTGCATCCCCAGGCTTACTGTGCTTAAAAAAATACATGATTATGTATGAAAGGAGAAACACATAATCCAAGAGAAAATGGCAAAAAGGAGCACAAGAAATGCTCCCATTAACTCCGTGTATTCCTGCTTTATCGTAAATTGTGTCCTGATCAGCTTGATTGCAATCAAACAAACGTAGAATTTCATAGCAAAATGAATACTTGTTAAAGCTTATCTATTTTTTTTAGAGATCTCAAAGCTCTAAAGGCAAGAAAAAGAAGCATCTTCATTTTTAGTCCATACTTGCAAAAACTATAATCTAGAAAGTTAACATTGCTTTCCCAGAATATAAATAATATTGTTATCGAAGAACAGCACAGTCTGGGGACTTTTGCACTGAAGACTGCTTTGGAGTTCAGACCTTCCCTTTCTGGCTAAACCCTTAAGAATGAAACATTCCATGAAAATGTTTTCTTCATAGTTCCTTTGGTTTTCCATTTTTCCTATCTGGTAGAAGCTCTAATTATGACTTTCTTCCCTGAATTTCAGTGAGTTCTGGGCTCTCCATATATGTCAATATATGTTTAGGAGATTTTTATTTTTTCTTAGAATTATTTCTTCTTATTATTTAATTTTTCATTCCTACTATTCACCAGGGTGGTTAGAACGTAATGTCTTCTAAGCTCTTCTGAAACAGTGGTCTCGAAAACAATAAAAGTCAAAGAATCAATAGGTGCATTTGTATAACACTAAGAGCAGCATTACCTCTTCCTTCTGAACAAAATATTTAAAGGGCACTCAGAACATCTGGGAAGGATGGTCACTCATCTAATTTGCTGCAGTAAGTACATTGCATGTTAACTGGATGTACACAAGGCCTTCTCAACATTTCATTCTGCTATAGGCATAATTGGAAAGTCATCAATTTCTATTACTCTCTTTAGCAATTTCAACAGTTGAAGCTCAAGGTAACAGGAAGCTCAGTAATTGTTTCACTGGCCGCTGTAATTTCTTTTCTGGACAGGGCATAGACTCACTGAGTAATAAGCATTGAGTGCCATCTAGTGTATATGTTGCAGTGCATGGACAAAAGCAGCCTAAGAAAGTCTAAAGAATTTCATGATTACAGTTCCTAGCAAAAAGTGTGTAGAAAAGGTTGCTATGTCTGAAATAGGAATCATTAAATTACATTATCTCATTAAAAAAAAAAAAATTAAGAACATATTTCAGACTAGAGGGAGAAATGTATGGACACAAAACTATTAGAGGGTCATGTATATTATTGCTTCTGTAGGCTGAGCTCATTAAACACACCAGGAGTTCCTTGTATCCTTTTCTTCCCCACACAATTTCCCAGTGTACCACCTCCTCATCCCACTTCATGTCTTAGAACAGTTAAGCCACTTACAACTTGTAAATTGCTAAATTACTTCTGTTCTTTCCTTCTGGGAGAAAAGTAAATCTTAACTGAGATGTTTGGCAGGATTAAAAGCTATTATATTGCTCCAGCTCTTTGATCTATAGGCAATTACAATCACATTAGGTGACAAATTGATTTATCAATTGCCATAGCTTTGTTGGTCCCACATTTCCATCTCCACTTTTCCAGTTTTCACCAAAATCAATAGGACCCTTCCCACTGATATCTGACACTGTTTTCTGAAGGAATGATTGCACTATGGCCAGGCAAACAGAGCTCTTGCAGAAAAATGTCACTAGCGTGAATATAAGTTCTTGCTTCACTTCAGACAGCACAGCCTGAAGAATTCAACCATATAGAGGCTAAGTTTAACCCTCTATCGAAACTTCTAAGGTGATAAATATCTATGTAAAGTGATAGCTGGTATGGTTTGAAATGGCAAAAATGTAACTTAACAGTCTGGTCTTACACATATAATATCTCATAAGTGGTTTTTCCAATGGAAGCTGGGTGTTTACAATACCCACATTTGCATACATTAGTCCTGTTTTTGTTTACCTGATTCGATATATATAATTTCTCATTTCCTGTTACAGATGTAAAAATCTTATCTATGGAGCTGATTAATGACCAGCTGGAGACATCAATAGATGCATTTCCAAACAGTATCACTTCATTTAACATTTAGTTCAGCTTTCTTCAGAAAGTCGCTTAGGTCTGTATCTCTAGATGCTCTAAAAGCCTGGATGAGATTGAATGTTATTAGAAATTCCATAACATGTTTTTGATGAAAAAAACTTTTGAGTGTCATTGTGTTAAAAGGAGAAAGTAATAGCTCAAAGGAAAACTTCTATAAAGCTACTGAGAAGGTCTCCAAGTGGATCAACAAAATATGAAACGTTCTTTTAGAAGAAAAATAACCACTTGAAAGGATAAATGGCTCATGAAATTCTTGTTAAGTGCTGTATACTACATACAGCTAAATGGGTACAAAGGTAGGGAGAGAGAGAAAAAACTACCTGCTGCTGTCAGTAGAGAAACTAATTATCCATGAAGCTGTTGGTGTTTGTACACCTGAAGTGAAAAGTATAGCAAGAACTACTGCATCCACGTTTACTGACTCTGGGCTGCAGTACCAATCATCTTACTACGTAGGGAGGCTGGAGGAGAAAACACACACACACACACATGCCCACACACCTGCTTAAAATTCTGAATACACTTAACCTAGTTACATAGTAAAAGATAACACGTTAGAGATGACTGCTGAGTTGCAGCAGCAAAGTGTGGCGAATGGCAAATAAAAGAGCAGCACTCTTTCTCTACCAGAGGAGGGGGAGGACCTGCTGCAGATACCCAATGGCACTGCCCAGGTGCAGCATCCTTACCCAGAGAAACAGGGCTGGAGCGATCCTGCTCTCTCTCTTCTGCTTCTGCCCCTGTTCCTGCAGGGGCTGTGATTGCCCTTTTCACCTCCTTGTTATCTCCTTTGTGCTTTCCTGTTATACGGGGTGTTTTCCATGTGGTGAGTACATGTTCCTTGTTGTCTCTGCTGTGCCTGAGCCAGGTTCTGCCCAGCTCTCAGGGCTGCATCGCTTCAGTGAGCAATAATTTAGCAGCTGTGATTTCTGCTATTGCCCAAGAACAAATAGTATTACCCTGTACCTGTACTGTCAGTTCCTCCGCTATCAACCTAGGCTTGGGGTTTTGGTATAGACCAGGTGAAAGATTGAAAGCTGATAAGCAGGTATTATTTTACAGAAACAGACCTGTTTGCGTTCATTAAAAGTATCATTTTTGTTGTCCTTGAGGTGAAAAAAAATTCCAACTTTACAGAGACATGATTTTCATCCATTAAAAAGATGCAAGAATGAACTAAGAACACATCTGTCAGAAATCAAGCAACAATTTTAGATGACTATTCTATACTAGACATTGTCATAATAGGCAATTTGTTAAATATTCGTATATTTGAGGGACAATTTACCAGAAGTGGCATAGTGCTAGAAACAGGCTTAGCAGCCAAATCAAAATCAACATGTAACCAAGTAAGTGTGGAGTGGAAGAGATTTACTGTTACGACATCAAAATACCAGGTGTGAATGAGTCATGAACTCCTCAAATCTCAGGACTGAATCAGGATTCAGTAAATGCCATGTGCCTTCTTCACACAAATAGAACAGTAAGAATCCCTCAGCTTTTGAGCCAAAGCAGAACAATTGATAAACTCCTTTGATGAAAGCTTCATTTCCATAGAGAGATGAAGTAATTCATCAAGACAACTTTTGCTGACATTTATTACAGAGCACAAGTGGTTTTCTATGTGAAATAACATGTTTCATCAGAGTAGCTGGTTTAGCTGGAAAAATTAGGCAAACTTTTGAGCATCTTCAGGTTTAAGATAGGCTTGGCACATTTTAAAGCTAAGCAGAAATTAAAAACATTTGTTTAGGGCCTAGATAGACAGGTATCGGTAAGGTCATCTCTGAGAGAAAAGTTATTCAATGCTTGTGGAGCAGATCGTATATTATCAGAGGAAAAGGGCGGGGGGCAGGGAAGGAGAGGTAGAAAAGTAAATGTCATAAGGTAGTTATCTTCTGGATGGAAGAGAGAGACATAATTTCTGTAACAATTTAGTAGAGGGGAAGAAGATAACAGTATGTCCTAAAAGCAATACCACTACTGAGTTTGCTTTTTGTGTATCTGGTAGAATTATGAGTCTTAGTTCCCAAAATCACTGAAGAAATATGATTTGTCTGTTTCCTCTGAAGATAAAGTCTTAGAGATCAGAAATAGAATGATTTTTCCTTTTTAGAAATATTAATCTTTGTTATGTAGCAGAGGTTTTGGAGTGCTCATCCAAATACAAAAGGGCCTGTGATGTTGTATACACTATTTGATAACTGAATATGACTGACACGGCACTTTCTCCAGAAATTATTGCTAGACATTCACTCTCCAGTACACGCAAAACTTGCTTAGGCTAACACTGATAGACTCTGAGAGAAGTACAGAAACACTGCATCATGGAAGGAGAAGTCCTATTCAATCTCTTGCCACAGGACTTAAAAATTTGAAATAATACACAGAGAACAGTGAGCATCATAGTGTTGCTTCTGCCAGTCTGCAAGGTTTAGAAAAGAGCTGGACCTTCACCAGAACAGCTGTGGGGAGATGAAAGAGTTGCAATGCCTGGAACAAAGAAGAGGAATCCATATGCTTACTTGCTTATACATGAATCAAGCTCCAGAAGTGTCCACCCATGATTCATTCAGATGAAGATGGTGTTACACTCAAAATCTTGTTTATGGGCAAAGAGGAAGCACACCTTATATCTATATAAAGCCAGGAATTTATTGTTAGTGTAATCAAAATCTTAAGAGTTTAATCATTATTAGCCCAGATCTAGTTGTTAAAGAAAAAGAAGAATACAGTTAGAACGCAAGAATAAAGTCTCAGCAATAGTAATAAAACAGTTAAAATTGCTACACACACACACCTAGTTTCTACCCCTTTCCTGGCGTTATGCTCATCCTTCCCCTGCTCCTCTGGCTCCTGAGGCTGGCAGCTTCCTTCTGGTAGCGGTGGGTGGTGAGTTGTCAGCATCTGGCATCCTTTGTCAGGAGGAATATGATGTTCATGCCAATGGTTTCTTCGTCTTCATGCTAGGATCTATTGGTGTATTGGGAGCCTTGTGGCAGACATCGTATTGGAGGAGATAGTGATCTTGAGCAGGTCATGTCTGGCAGTTACACCGCATGCTTGGCCTTGCCTTTATCTAACTGTACAGCAAGGAAGTTCTCAGGAGAACATCCTTTAGGAAGAGAGTTGTTTTCTTGCAAGGAAATTATATAATAGCTCAGATGAGCAAAAAGGGAGAGCGTCTCTCCATGGATGGGATTTGCTCTGCTCTGCACAGCATGCTGGGGGAAAATCCATCTGGGCTCTGTCCGACGCTGTACGAATGCAGGCTGCCCAGGATCTGAAAGGATTTACTCCCTGTCTGTATTCTTCTTACTTTGTCTTATTAGAGCAGTAAGCTTATTAAGCCATTTGTTTTCAGGCCTTTCTTCTTGAGATCCTGCACTGGCTCGCTCTCACATCACCTCCCAGCTGCTGGGGTCATTCTTAAATGCTTGCTAACACCCAGTTGCACCTTTCTCTGTCTTCATTGGTCTGCACCTCCATGTTGCATCCAAATTTACTATATGTCATGACCTTTGTGTATGTTAGAAACAAAATGCTAGATTTGTTTGTTCTCCTTGTTACACCTAAAACCAGTTTTGTGGCGCTCCAAACTCACCATTGGTGAGTTAAAACAAAGTTGCAGATCAGGAATAGTTCAGACAGAGCAAGCCAGACAAGCCTCAATCCTGAGGCATTGCAAACTCAGTACAAAGTTTTAATAAGCTTTAATACTGCTTTTAAGTATTTCTAGCAATTTTTCATTAAAATAAAGACAATTATTACTCATTTATCGATGCAAAAATTTTTGACCAGTAAGGCTTATTACCATAAATATGGTTCTTGTCAGTTGTGAGTATACCTTCATTAACATAATTATCACTTCTAAGCTGACGGGAAATTTGTAATATCTAAAAGAAGTCTGTGGATAGATATCTTCAAGATATCTGGATTTTGTAATCTCAGGTCTGTAAATAGCTTAGAGTTCTGACTTGGGTCACTGGCTAAAAATTCTGAAAGAAGAAACCATGGTAGTAGTGGGCAATGGAATAAAATAGATAATAAATTTAGCAAAGATGGATAAATAACTTTAGGTTGATGCCACTGGGAGATTATGGGTTACACTGCACAGTAGCTCCTAGTAATGGGCAGCATCACAGAGGAAATATTAAGCCTGGAATGTGCTGTGTGTAAGATTTCAGTTGAATCAGCTGTTAGAGTTTTGGTAGGAAAAGGAGGATCTTGGTTATTCTTTGACTTTATAAGTAGTACAGATAGACCATGATGTACCCGGCTTGGGGTTCTACATGTATCATCAAACATGTGCTAGAGTAGACAGCCTGGGATCTGTCTTAAAAGATTCCCTCTGGCACTTGCTAAAAAGGCAGCCAGACCCTGTAAATAACCTGACCTCAGGTGGGACTCAGGTTACCCACATGGATATTCAGGGCTACATCCCTGCAGTGCTCCAGCACTTCAGGCTGGTCCCATGGCTGAGCGTAGACAGATTTGGCTGCGAAGCTAGGTCTCAGTTTCAGCAATGCAGTTTGATCGGTTTAGTAAGATCCTTTCATGACCAAATAACTTAACCTAGAAAACTCTCCATTCTAATCAACAAACCTGTAGCAAATCCAAAAAAGCTCAGATATTAGTTGCCTGAAAAATATTTACAGCTCTGCTAAGTTATGGAACTAACAGAACTGATGTCATTTAAGTTTCCCTTTTTTATGTCAGGTCCTTTTTTAAGAACCTGGCAAATGGCAATACCATTTACTAGTTTTCATTTCTGCCTTGTATCAGCTCAAGTTCTGTGAAATACAGGTAAGCAGGATGTTTGAGGTTTTTTAGGGTTAAAATATTCCAAAATGAACAATAAAATGAAAGGCACAAGGAAAGGTGCAGAACATGTGCAATTCACGTGGGCCATTCTTATTTGGTGCAAAATGCTGGTTTGAAGCATGGCTAGCTTTACAGAGAGGAAGTTCTGGAATGGTCCCAAGCCTCCCAAAGCAGTCATGTTTTCTTTGGGTGTTTTCCAGACCCAAGTTAATCCTGAAATCAAGCATGCTGCTTTACATATCAGTCCAAAATATCTGTCTGGTTCTTTCACTATTCGTTCATAAGAGCTATCAGTATTTGGATCAACCTTCTAACTGTAGAAGAGTCTTACTAGTTTCAATATATGAATTAAAAATTAAACAGAACCACATTTACTGAAGTAAACTAAGGTAAAGAACAGACCAAGCCAAGGAAACCAAACTCTGGATTATGTACTGGACTTAATTTTTCATATGAGTAGTTTCCTATACAGAAAACAAGCAAGCAAGCAAGCAACAAACTCACAAAACCAGAGAAAATTAAGAAGCCTTCAAAATTGAAACACTCTTGGGGCTCAACACTGTATGGGTAGATTGTCTCTTCATTTTAAATGTTTAAGGTTTTAAATTTCTATATCGCAGTGTTCAAATCTGTACTTCTGCTTTCCTGTTGAATAAAACACAAATCCACGTTTTTCTGGAGTTACAGCACCATCTCCTGGCAAGATGGAGTGTTTACTCGTAATTGATAAATCGTATTGTGGCTCAAATGAAAAAAGTTACCTAGGTGCTTCTTCTGAACTTTCCATCTCCAGCTCATTTCAATTACCAGAATTCCCAACTACTTGTGACACATTAATCGGGGGGGCAGGTCCATAGTATTTGCAGTTTTTTACCAAAAGCAAAATTAAAACAGAAACAGAAATATTAATGGATTTTTGAAGAGACTCAGAAAGAAGTTGTACTTTGGTATGTGTGCACAGAGACGCATCCTCCTACTTGCAGTGTACAGTGTTATGGTGGAACTTCACTGTGAAAAGGAACGGACTTTTTTTTTTGCCTTTGCTTCCTTAGTCAAGCCTTCTCTTCTCCCTTCATGACAGCATGAGAGAGTCAAATCCCTATCCAACAGCCGATGACTAGGTACAGAAAACCAGTTTTGAGGTTAGAAAGTATGTGTCACCACAGGAACAGGTTGTCATAAATTTTCCCACAATACTTAGAGCTTTGCTTCATGCTTCAGGCTTTTTGAAGCTTTAGAAATTATATAATTAAACCAAACTAAAACTGCAGAGTACCAGGATGAGTATTCAAATGGTAAAACCTATTAAACAGCAGTTTTCCAAGGAAAATGTTAGGTGATCCATTTTTTTGGTTATTTAAAAATGTACATGATCATATGGACAAAATTGCCTTGGTAGAAGAGACAAGCTAACATTGTTTCTCTCATTCCTAATTTCTGTGATGTGTAATATGCCTCATTTGCATCAATAACTTCAATTTTGTGCAAGCTGAACTGAAAGAAGTTATAGGATAATTTTATTAACATATGTTAAACGAGAGCTCTTGCTAGATGTAGTTATTTATGAGTGGGGCATGATGTTCTCTCATCCATGTGTCCAAATGCAAATGTAGCAGCATTGACCTGAGATACGTAAGGTTTCTGTTAGTACTCTTGTATTGACAATTCGGGCATTTTCCCACATGACAGTATTTTGCAATGCAAAAAGAATGGGTGAATTTTCTTACTAAAATGCTAATATCTTGTTCAGTAATTAGGTCTTTATGAATATTTCCATTTATTAATACCTTCTCTGTACAAAATTCTAGATTCTTACTAAAATGCTAAAATCTTGTTCAGTAATTAGGTCTTTATGAATATTTCCATTTATTAATACCTTCTCTGTACAGAAAATTCTAGAACTTTAATTTAAAAATGTTGGCCTGTAATTATTTGTGTATTTATAGGTGAAAAAATAATTTACAATTCACAAATAAATGGGTGCAGGCGGTTTCTGTTTGTCTCTATACCTAGGCATTTTAAAAGCTGTACTGAACAGCAAGACAAAAACAAGACCTCTTGTTACCTTTTTCGATTGTCTGAGATATGAGGAGTACTGCTCACCTGTTTGAATTGCCCCTTCTCTCCAGAGCTGGTAAAGCATGAGAAATTCTTTTTAACATACGTATCACACTGTAAACTTTCTTGGATAGGTACCCTCTCTTTCTCCTGGTTTTTGTAGTCATGATCCATGATGGAGGTTGATAGAAGCTATCATCATTAAAAAAAAGAAAACAAAAGAAATTACTTTTGATTGAAAATAAAACTGTTTAGTTAGGCTTGTAAGATAATGTTTAAACTTCTAATTGTTTCTGAAATTGTTTCTGACTTTTGACAGAAGACGGGCTTCTAAGCTGGTAAATTGGTCGATGAGATTTACTTTTTCAGTCAGCAATTAATGATCAACATTTTATAAAACATTCCCAGATAGTCATATTCAAGACTGCACAGCACCTGAGAAGCTCGGTTTTCTTTCTGCAGAATCACATTTATTCAGCAGTATCCAATGGTGGGGAATGGGAATATATTCCAATACAGAGTTCTGTCTCTATATAGATATATTCCAAATAGTTCTTTGCCTGAAATCAATTGGAAACATCAATAAAGCAGTGTTGAAACATATATCCTTAAGCAAGTTGATGTTTCTTTCAGCAACAGATTTTCATTTATGTCTTTGAGTCTGGTTTGCTAATATTCAAGTAGTGGTATATATAAAATTGCAATTTAAAATGTTTCTTGGTACAATTCCTGTAGCTTAAAAATAGGGCGTCTGATTCTGAACTTTACTCACATTACTTTTGGCATAGATGGAGTATGGGAAAGGTGGCAGATGGAGACATAACTTTAATTAAGTTTTAATTCCTCTGGCCCTACTCTGAACAAGAAATAGTGTCTTATTGCACACACCAGCCATTCACTCTCTTCTGGCAAACCCCCAGGTGAAAGAGCATCCTGTTCTAGCAGAGAAGTCCTCAGACCATTCCTTAACATGCTTGCATTCAAGTATCATAATAAAAACTATTAAAAATGCTTTTTCATTTGACTTGCAAAAGTGTGTATGACTATGAGAGCATTAGTAAGTAGTTACTGTTGTAATGTTAATTTTTAAAAAGTACGTTTTTCCCCTGATTTTTTGAAGCCTTTTGCTAGCCTGCCAAGAATAGCACTTTGCATGCAAATGCTTCATTTAAAAAAAAAAAAAAAAAAAGGTGGCAGTTCAGCAGGATTCATGGTTAGGTTTTGCATCATTATTTTCAGCTGCACAGCCTGGGACTTCTAAAGGAGATCCCTGCACACTCATAAGTCTGAAATGTTGTCGCACCATCACTGCTGAGCAGCTTGGGCTCTCCACAACACCTCAAGCTTGTAAAACTGAACATTATGAGCTAGCACAGGACCTTAGAAATACATTCAAGAAATTTGTGTCTTGATTACATCTTATTTATGTTAAGTCCATGCCTCAAAATTCTTGGTCTAAAGAATTTCCTGCTCATTTTTAATGAAAAACACGTTTTGAATTTTTAGAGGGTTAGATCCACTCACAGACTTTGCTGCTTTCTAAAGCCAAGACTTCCTCAGCACTGATGTGGCTAAGAGAATATTTGTAAAGACGTGTTTCCACATAACATTTTATTCAGGCAAAAATACAATTTTACATTTCTGTTTAATTTTTTCCTTAGAACTAAGGTCCAGACTCATCAGAGAGGGTAGCTTCTCCCTCTGAAGTCTACTGGAATTCACATAGCTTTCTATCTATGTGTATCTAGCCTAAATCCCTGATGACTAAACCTGAAGGCAATGCTGCTGTCGCTGCTGCCATCTGCTGCTTGCTTTAAAATCAACAGCCTTTAAATGTCAGAAAAAAAAATTCTGATGAGAAGCTTAGAGTTAAACTTCTGAGTTTCACAAATTCTAATAAAAGATGTAAGAATCGCAGCTTAAAACTGGTCTTTATTCTAAATAACACATAATAATGATTTAACTGGGTTCTTCTAGACAGTTACATCACTGTTAATAACATTTAAAATACGTGGAAATTAATAGAAGTGTCTGCATAAAGCAATTTTTCATAAAAAAGGTTGTTAATGTTTATTTTTAGTTTATAATTTTAGAAAAGCTTTTTTTTTCCTGACTTTATCACCATATTTATGTCACCATAAGATGCAGTCATATTGTGTTCATCTTCAGCTGATGTCTTCTAAATAAAAATGATAGCAAGTATTTATGGGGAGTGCTCCAGGTTTAGGTAGCCCCTGGGTTTTCTTACTCACTCATTTATTTCTTATTTGCACATCTCTAGGCTGTTGCCTAGTCAGCGTTCTTCATATTCTTTTGAAGTTTGAATCAAGGTTTTCGAAGACTGGCTGAAATGTATCTGATACTGAAAATATATCACAGATCCAAGACTATCATTAAAAAGTAATATTAAAATTCAGAACACCAGGGTATCTTGCTAATAATTCATGTCTTTTCTAGAAATCAAAATAGCTGTTTTAAATTGTTATTATTGCTGTTCTAGTTAACACAGAATGAAATCAGCAACTACGGCGCAAAACCTGAAGTTTCCATTCTCTCACTCACTTTTACTCTCATCTATAAACAAGAGAAAAGTATATTCTTTATAAATCTACACTTACAAACTATTGAAGTATTTTTGAAAAGCCCACACTTTTCACTTTTGTTAAGGGTAACCACTTAACAGTGTGAATACATGCAAATAAAACTGGAATATTCATACAGGCTCCAGTTTATCACTTTTCCAAGCACCTTTCTGGGTGACTAATATTTCCTAAAACATAAAGTCAGTTGGGGTGGACTGGGAGGTGTGTATTTAATGAGCTCTTTTTCTCTTAACAAGCAAGTTCCTACTTAATTTTTTGTTAAAGCTTAATTAATCTACGACATGAATTTTTTAAGTCAGGGTTAACTTTTGATTCTAACAAACTAAACTTTTAAGAAGTTTCGTTTCAATACCACTCTGGATTTCAAATGATGTTGTGAATGCCATAGCTTCTGCTGTCATGTGAGGTTTAAAATAAGTGCTGTAGCTCACAAGCCTAGTTCTGGTGGCTGGTGAGGAGATGCGTTATGGGCACTACCCCATTGGGTTAACTGCACCAAGGCACTTCAGCCACTGTTACTGGTTTCTGCCTTTAATTATCAAACTTGGGTGTCTAGTGAACAGGCTCTGTACATTACACATCGAGCTGGACTCCACAAAGGGTGATTGAGAACAATCTGTTTAAACTCCTGGTCCTGTTAGACCTTTAGCTTTAAAGAGTAATAATTTAAATAACAACGACTGAGAAAGACCAGTCTGGCAAGCCAGGTTTCAGCAAATTTTTATTTTAAGGCTGTAAAGAATCTTCTCAGACTCATATCAGTGATTTCTGTGCAGCCTGAGCTCACCCCAGCTCCCAGAAAGACATTCAAAATCAGTGATTTCTTGTCCAACCATGTGTAAGGACCCTGGGTGCACCCTCGCCCTGGCGGGAAGTCTGGCTGGGCTGCTAGGGCTCAGCACAGCGCTGGGTAAGGGCCTGCTGAAGTTAGTAAAGAAAGAAAACCTGTTTTCCAGACCTGGATGAGAAACAGGTAGAAAAGAGGAATATGAACCACGATCATTCACATTTCAGATGAGTGCCTAGTTGTTGTTATATGCGCAGTAATACCCGTTCCTCTGTCTTTCTCAATTTACTGTAGGTGTCTAAGCCCAGCAAAAAGGTTTTAACTTTTACTCTTGAGAAAGATAAAGTTCCTCCCTCCAGCCTGGAGTTTAGTGCCTGAATCTTTGAAATGTATTAACTGTTCTTTGATAATACAGAGCTACAATGTTAAGAAAAAGTAATAGTTTTTTATTTTTTAAATTGAAAAAAATAAGACACAACTTTTTTTTTTTTTAGGTTTTTAAATAAATTTTTATTTTATAGGTCTTCATATTGATCCATACAGAGCTTGACTGGGCTCTAGGATTCTCTGTTGTATGCTTGTAGACATAATGTGTATCACAGTCATGAAAATAAAGATTAAATTTTTGTGTAACTGAAAAATGGCCTGAATCCACTAGAGACTTGTAATTAATGACTAGATTTAATTCCAAGGTAAATGGGTTACTGGTGCTATCTTTTTTCCTGTCTATAAGCAGAGGCCTCAAGAGTATAAGCGTAGTATGACATCAGGGGTCCTAAGGGCATTAATACAAATCTCATCTGCTGTACTGCTGCTCACTGAAGCGATGCAGCCCTGAGAGCTGGGCAGAACCTGGCTCAGGCACAGCAGAGACAACAAGGAACATGTACTCATCACATGGAAAACACCCCGTATAACAGGAAAGCACAAAGGAGATAACAAGGAGGTGAAAAGGGCAATCACAGCCCCTGCAGGAACAGGGGCAGAAGCAGAAGAGAGAGAGCAGGATCGCTCCAGCCCTGTTTCTCTGGGTAAGGATGCTGCACCTGGGCAGTGCCATTGGGTATCTGCAGCAGGTCCTCCCCCTCCTCTGGTAGAGAAAGAGTGCTGCTCTTTTATTTGCCATTCGCCACACTTTGCTGCTGCAACTCAGCAGTCATCTCTAACGTGTTATCTTTTACTATGTAACTAGGTTAAGTATATCAGAATTTTAAGCAGGTGTGTGGGCGTGTGTGTGTGTGTGTTTTCTGCTCCAATCTCCCCACACAATAAGGTGACTGATAGCACAGTGCTGAATCAGAGCAAACTTGGATGCACCACATCTTAAAAGAAGTCAGGTGGCACTACCAAAACTGCTGCTGCTTGCTGTGGTTACTTGGTGTTGCTATAGCAGGAGTGTTTTTAAAAGCTTCAGAAAAAATAAAAAATACTGGTGAATTATTTTCACTTGCTGCATTAGCATCCGTCAGTGATATTAAATACATAGAACTGAAAGCATCAGTAAACCTTTCACCTCTTGATGCTCTTTTCCCAAATGCTAATTACTTAAAAAGAAAAAAATTATATGGAACATGTTTTACAGAGACTATTTCTTCTATTTGGAACATGCAAAAAGATTTGCCTGTAAAAGTTTTTCAAGGTAACTCAGTGCTACAAGGAAACATTTTTCCCACAAGCATCAAACTTCATAATATTGTTGCATTACTCCTTCATTAACACTACAATCAATATTTTTGCTGTTTCTCTTGGTTCTTTTGTTGACCTATATATTAACAACTACTTCATTATTTAACTGATGATATTATGTGATTAAACCTTGCCTTTGAGAGCTTATTATCATGATTAATATTGCCTTTTGGAGTTTCTATGTAGACATATTGTTTTACTGTTCCCTCAAAAATTTACTCATTGTGTTGATCATACCAAGACATAGAAACTAAGGTTAACAATAACGATAAACCTAATTTCACCCTCACTGAAACACGGAATTGCCATCACAGAAACATGGTGGGATGACTTGCACAACTGGAGTGCTGCAATGGATGGCCATAAACTCTTCAGAAGGAATAGGCAAGGAAGGAGAGACAGTGGGGTAGCCCTGTATGCTAGGGAGTGTTTTGACTGTCTAGAGCTTAATGATGGTGATGAAAGGGTTGAGTGTTTATGGGTAAGAATCAGGGGGAAGACCAACAAGGCAGATATCATGGTGGGATTCTGTTATAGACCACCCAACCAGGATGAGGAGGCAGATGAAATATTCTATAAGCAGCTGGGAGAAGTCTCACAACCACTAATCTTTGTTCTCATGGGGGACTTCAACTGACCAGATGTCTGCTAGAAATACAATCCAGCAGAGAGGAAACAGTCTAGGAGGTTCCTGGAGTGTGTGGAAGACAACTTCCTGACACAGCTGGTGAGTGAGCCAACTAGGGAAGGCGCCCCGCTGGACCTGTTGCTTGAACAGAGAAGGACTTGTAGGTGACGTGATGGTTGGAGGCCGTCTTGGGCATAGCGATCACAAAATGATAAGAGTTTTTGATTCTTGGAGAAGTAAGGAGGGGGGACAGCAGAAATGCTACCTTAGACTTCTGGAGGGCAGACTTTGGCCTGTTTAGGTGACTGGTTGACAGAGTCCCTTGGGAGGCAGTCCTGAAGGGCAAAGGAGTCCAGGAAGGCTGGACATTCTTCAAGAAGGAAATCTTCAAGGCGCAGGAGCAGGCCGTC
>NW_008796041.1:5142340-5183936 GCF_000699145.1 Aptenodytes forsteri | reverse complement strand
CTAAGGGGAGACCTCATCGCTCTCTACAACTCCCTGAAAGGAGGTTGTAGCGAGGTGGGTGTCGGTCTCTTCTCCCAAGTAACTAGCGATAGGACGAGAGGAAATGGCCTCAAGTTGCACCAGGGGAGGTTTAGATTGGACATGAGGAAAAATTTCTTTACTGAAAGAGTGGTTAATTGGTGGAAGAGGCTGCCCAGGGCAGTGGTTGAGTCACCATCCCTAGAGGCATTTAAAAGATGTGTAGATATGGTGCTTAGGGACAGGGTTTAATGATGGACTTGGCAGTGCTACGTTAATGGTTGGACTTGATGATATTAAAGTTTTTTTTCAACTTAAATGATTCGATGATTCTATGATACTTTTGAGAAACTCATGGCATCAGAACAACATGGTCTGTAAAACCATCTTGAACTTACGGATCTTAATAAGCATTGTGGTAGTAATGAGAAAAGAGCTTTTACTCCAAACACGAAGTTTCACTCAAGAAAATCTTGTCTTATGTAATTTTCAAGCCTTTTTACTGATTTCAATAAGCTTTGAATGCAGTCAGGTTATTTTTTTTTTCCTAGTACATCGTTAAGAAAGCACAGACTTGCTGTTCTATTCTCATGTAAATCTGTATGTAAATGTTGCTGTGCTGCACATCACCAGACATTGCTCTTCCAAGGATTTAAGGATTTAAGCCGCATTTCCTTGGCATACTTGCACTGCCTACTCTTTAGAAAAATTCTTAGTAATTCTGCAATATATTTCTTCTTGGGAATACTGATTCCAGGATAGTCAGTATTCAATCATTTAAAAATATATTTTTTAAAACTTTATTTGAAAAATAAAATTGTCTAAAGAAATTGGCTGTTTATTTGTTTTTGTGTTTCTGAGCCTTTAGAGTGCATGCTGTGCCTGTTTTCTGCCTCTTTATTACACTGTGATTTGAAATATGCTAAAAATAATTGAAAGCACAGACAGTTGCTTATCAGAGTAAGCCCGGCCTTTCAGTAAAACAACAAAAAAGATATTCATTTCAGGTAGCGTTAGATGTTATGCCAATGCCCTGAATAGCTCAGATTAATCCATTTTGTGTGAGTGGTGTTAAACAAACAGTCTGGAACTCTGGATTGTTTTCTTAAAGCAACATCATATGTATCAAATAGTATCAATTTGTCTGTCTGTCATGAACAAAGGATTTCAGACTATGCACAGGATTTATTTCCATTAAACCACATCACTTTTGTTTGCTTACCAGGCATTATTGTTGGTCCCAAAATTGCAGTGTTCCCTTGGCTTGCAATTTTGTGATGATAGTTAAGACTTCCAAAGTGGGATTTATTTTACCTAAATTTAAATGCCTACAATGCAGGCCTCTAAGGCTGCATTGCTCTTCTATGCTTGAATATAGAGTTAATCTAAGCTGAAGAGTTGAGGAACCTTCATCATATGCCAGTGGGAAACAAGGAGTGAACTAGGTGAGGAGTTCCCGTCTGTGTGATGTACACCACAACTAGAAAGAAAAAACTCTCTGTGGAGCAACAGTGCAGAAACCACCAATATTAACTGAACAAAGGTGACATCAAGTGAACTCTGGTAGGAAAGCTGTTGAAAAGTTTGCATGCCTGCATCCCTCTATCTATAATGATAGATTCTATAATAATGAAAGGAAGAAAAGTAATACTAAATTCTACTCTGCCCCGAAGTCATGCTAGATGAGATTGAGAACAGAATATAGTCCTAACAGGGTCTTAAACTGAGCCTTAGCTTTCAAGTAGCTAATTTTTTTTTTTTAATTCCATCTTCTGAATGCCTAGGATGAAGCAAGAATGAAGTGCCCCCAGGTTGTAAAAGCTCCTCTGAATTCTCAAAGCCATTGGTGAAAATGAGCCTGTTATTACCATTGTCAATTAGAGCAGAGACTGCAAGCGGCTCTGAGCAGTTACCCAAATGTGTTCAGCCCAAATCTGCTTCAAAGACAGCATGCAAGCTTCAGGCCCTTGCTGTCAGCATGAATGCTTAGTGCTCTTTAGTCGGAGTTTCCTTTCTGACCTTCTCTCTTTATACACAAAAAATTATTCCAGGTTTTATTAATTTGATTTTCAGAACACAGCATTGAAATGAGGTTTTCTTTTATTTCATTTCCTCTTAGAGGACGGGACCGAGTAAGGCCTATCATTTGCAAAGGAAAGATGAGAAAGTTGTGGTAACTTGAAGACCTTTGGAAAGAGACTTGTGGCTTTCTTGTGCCTCAGCTCCTCCACCTGTGAGAGAAAAGGAATAGCAGTTTCCTACTTTCTGTACATTGCATGGATGAAAAAGCTTGCAAACTTTTATAATCACCTTTATTGTTCTAGGTAAGTCTTGAAATGCAACTGGCTGAAAAATCAACAATTCTCTTTTATTCTCACTAGAATGCAGACATTTCTTTACGTTATCAGGGCTTGCTTTCAAATGGCCTGTTTTATAAGCATAAAAAAGTCTAAAAGTATCAAATTTTGATTCCTCTATATTTGGA
The DNA here is from genome assembly GCF_000699145.1 of Aptenodytes forsteri. Taxonomy (NCBI): domain Eukaryota; kingdom Metazoa; phylum Chordata; class Aves; order Sphenisciformes; family Spheniscidae; genus Aptenodytes; species Aptenodytes forsteri. The sequence goes on along the minus strand of NW_008796041.1, from coordinate 5,181,433 downwards.
AATGCCAGTGATGGAAAATTAATTTTGAGTTAGATACGGAAATAGTGATTGGGGATACACGTCGAATCCCCATTCTCTAACACCTTTATCTCCACAATATTTGTTTTTCTGGAAAGAGTTTTAAATACACCTCATGGAAGGTATCTTATTCTTTCCTGGTTTGTATTTATTGCATTCCTTTCAGCTATTCTTCATAGATAATAATTAGTGTTTAATCCATATTTGGAGCAGGACTTTAAATCTTTGTGTATTAACAGTACTCTGTCATTTTCTGATGCTGAGTGGGAGATGTCAGAGTCATTATAGCTTCTACTTGTAGGATTAGCAGGGAATGTTTGTTCAAAATCCTCTGTGAATCCCTTAAATCCTCAATTTAATAGAATTTTTCATGTTCATATGATGAATTGGCAATCTGAATCATTAAACAAAACCACTACTCTTTTTATTCGTAAGCATATGCACATACAATAATCTCAGAAATTAACTTAATTATGAATTATAATATTTCCAATGATTAATTAGAAATAAATTAATCAAGGACTTTCTATGAATAAGAGCAAGTGGAATCATAACCCAGGGAACAGACTGTTTTTAGAAAAATCTGGAGAACTGAACACCCTTCTAGTAGCTGTGCTATTGTGTCATTGCTTAAATATTGTACCTTCTCTCATAAAAAAGAGGACTATAGGGGTTTTAGGCCCTGAACTAGTCCCATTCCACTTTTACCACAATACTGCAGCTCTTCTTTGTCTGCTTGACTTTTGCATCCCTCTTGTAGCTGATTATCCCACTGGCTGTTTCTTTTTGGTGCAGAGGCTCCTGAAGCAGGAGAGAAGATGTAGCGCTGTGCAGCAGCTTGGATGCCTGTGCCTTTTCCCCACTAAAGTCCTGCACTCAGCCTGACCCTATCTGGCACACAGGAAAGTGAATTAGTTTGGAAAAAAAATGAAAATTACGGCCTTTGTATATGAAGGTCAAATATTTCACCAACTAAAATAACTCTGAAATGAAACCTAATTTCTGAAAGTCTCCTGTTCTCTACTGAGTAGGAGAAGTCTGTGTGTACCATAGCTATGCCTGGCACCAAGAATATGGTGAGAAGACTAGTCTAAAGAGAGGTTTTGTTTTGACTTCAGATCTCAAGAAAGCAATGGACTAAATGCACAGGGAAATAGAGCAGCAGTGTTTAAGACTAAATTTCACTGTACAGTAGTTCACAGTGGACCTGCCTAACCACCATTCTAGCATCCTTCTTGTTCGAACATTTTTGCATTAATAATCCTGTTGAAGTCGGGTCACTTAGCAGCCAGACTTCAAAGCGGCAAAGTTCCCAGCAGGAGCAGGAATATGTAGGCTAGTGGTTCCACCACCCAACCCATCAGTATTCAGCCCTTTGAATTTGTGATTTTCCTTTATTTTGCTTGTTTGTGGATCCATGACAGGCTAAAGGGGAAGGACTTACAGTAATAGTAGTTCTCTTGAATATTTTTAGATTACATGCCCTTCGAGTTTTTTTAAATGGCACCTGAAACATTTGGATGGCTCCTAGTCGCAATGTCTTCTAAGGACTATTATATTTTTTTTTTCAAATATAATATGATATTCAGTGCAAATCAGTTCCACACAGGATACAGGCTGGAGTGTTGACTTGCAGTTGACTTGCAGTTGTCCATACCATTTTCTTATTAGCACATCCCTTGACACAGCTCTGACATATCAAGTGGCACACAGATCTAATGCCAGAGACTGCTCTCAATAGGTGATTTTGGCAAAGTTACTTGTTTTGGGACACTTAAGCATGAACCAGTCCATTCCAGATGGCCTACAAGGAAAAGGGTGGACCCTGCCACTGTTTTTTTTTACAGGTAGAGAGGTAGCTATTGGGCCACTATCACAGCTAGTGGAAGAGCATATATAATTTTGGCCTGCAAGAGTCAGGCAGCAGATAGTCCTTCTACTGATTGTGTTCCACCTCATTACTTTCTATTTTTTGCCTTTTTGACCAGAAAGCAGAAAGGCCATTGGTGGATTAGTAACTTTAAAACTGGAGTAGACTTCTGTATTCCAGCTGGCATAGGCAATTTAACAAACAGGCTTTGTAGCTCTTTGATGCGAAAGATTTATATTGGCCAACAGTGAATTTCACTCAAGAGCAGTGGGATTGCACTGCTGCCAAACAAGGGATGCTGTTCACTTCCTTCTTTGTACAGAAGCACTTCATCTCATAAGCACAAATAAACCCTGATGATTAATCTAACTAAAATATAATGTATATTGGTGTGTCTGACATCTGTGAAGCCAGAGGCACTGTCCTTCTCTTTGAGTATTTAAAAAATGAAGTGATAATACAAGGATGTAATTTCTTGCTGTTACATTAACTCTGGAGTCATAGACAGTAGTTTAATTTGGAAGAGACAATGGCAGGTCATCTAGTCAAATTCCTCACCCCTGCTCAAAGCAATTCCAGATGTATCAGGTTGTTCAGGGACTTGTCCAAGTGTTTTAAAAACTTCCAAGGACAGAGATTCCACAAATTCTGTGGGCAGCCTGTTCCAGTGTTTGATTACCCCCACTGTGATTTTTTTCCAAATATATAAGCAGAATTTCTCATGTTGTAACTTACGTCTGTTGACTCTTGTCCTATCATTGCACACCTCCAAGAGCCTAGTTCTATCTTCTTTGTACCCTCCTGTAAGGCATCAGCAGACAGCTCCCCTTAACTTTATCTTCCCCAAGCCAAATAAATCCAACTCTGTCAAGCCTCTCCTCATACTTCATATGTGCCAGCCTCCTGACCATGTTGGTAGGCATCCACTGGCCTTGCTCAAGTACATCAATGTCTTTCTATAACTGGAAAGCATAAATCTATACATAATACTGTCAATTCTTACAGGTGCCAAATAGAGAGAAATAAAACTTTTTTGACCTGCTGGCTACATTTGTGATAATACACCCTAGTATCTGGTTGGTCGTCTTTTTAATAAGGGCATGCTGCTGACTCATGTTCAACTTGTTGTCCACCAGGACCCTTAAGTCCCCTTCTGCAAAGCCGAACTTCATTCAGTTGGTCCCAGCTTGCTGCGTGGGGTTATTTCATCACAGATGCAGGACTTCACATCTGCCTTTTTGAACTTCATGAGTTTCCCATCACCCCATTTCTTCTGACTGTCAAAGCCCCTCTAAATAGCAAGAACCCTACCAACCAGTGTATTGACCCCAGCCCCCAATTTGCTGGCAGTGCCTTCCATCTTTAACATAGCTGTGGATGCTGAACTGCTGATACCAAGAACTTTCTGAGATTGGACAGTCTGTGCTGAAAAAAAGATTTTATTTTGTATTTTCATCTGTGTTTAAAATCTTACCTGATATTATATCATCTAAAAATCCTGATATAATAAGTGAAATGCTGTAGGACCAAGCAATACTAGATTCAAAGGCCAAAGTAGTAGCCACTCTAAAAAGGTAACCACAGTAAAATGACCAGCCTGTCCAAACTAGAAATTATCTTCTTCTTCTGTTGGATGTTCAGCATCTGAGTCCTTGTCTGTAAACAATCATATCATTTTAGCTGATATAAATAAATATCCAACTATCCCTATGTGCTTAGTTTTTTCCTCAGTTTAAAGTGATATATGCTGGTGTGACAGATTTGGAGACACCTCTGATAATTTGTGACTGGTTTTTATTACATAATTTTGCTTATTGTTGTGGCCTTAACTGACAGACTGAAATTTGTGGAACTTGGCATACTTGTAAAGCAGGGCTGAAAAATATGCACTGTGCTCTTTCTGCATCAGCTGTGTCAGGAAAATCACCTAGGAAAAGGAAGGCATGAAGGAATTTCCTAATTCCCATGTATAGGCAGACATAAATTGAGAGCGGAGAAGGACTTGGGGGTACTGGTGGATGAAAAGCTGGACATGAGCCAGCAATGTGTGCTCACAGCCCAGAAAGCCAACCATATCCTGGGCTGCATCACAAGAAGCGTGGCCAGCAGGTCGAGGGAGGTGCTCTCCTGACACCCCACCTGGAGTACTGCATCCAGCTCTGGAGTCTTCAGCACAGGAAAGACATGGCCCTGTGGGGGTGGGTCCAGAGGAGGGCCACAAAAAAAAAAGGTCAGGGGGCTGGAAGACCTCTCCTATGAAGACAGGCTGAGAGAGTTGGGGTTGTTCAGCCTGGAGAAGAGAAGGCTCCAGGGACACCTTATTGCGGCCTTTCAGTATTTAAAAAGGGGCTTATAAAAAAGATGGGAACAGATTTTTTAGTAGGGCCTATTGCAATAGGACAAGGGGTAATGGTTTTAAACTAAAAGAGGGTAGATTTAGACTAGATATAAGAAAAAAATGTTTTGCAATGAGGGTGGTGAGACACAGGAACAGGTTGCCCAGAGAAGTTGTGGATGCCCCATCATTGGAAGTGTTCAAGGTCAGGTTGTACGGGGCTTTGAGCAACCTGATCTAGTTGAAGATGTCCCTGCCCATGGCAGGGGGGTTGGACTAAATGAGCTTTAAATGTCCCTTCCAACCCAAACTATTCTATGACGCTATGAAAAGAATAATGTTGAAGATATTTGCTGCAATGTTCTTGCTAGAGTCCCTGAGAGTTTGGCCTCCCTAAGGAAGCAGGAGATTAAAGAATTCACAGAATTTTGGTGGGCTGGACACTCTTTTGCACGTTGGCATAGCTGGGGAGCTGTAACTTCTGGTAGACCTCAAGGGCTTTGTGTTCCCTGGGAAGGAAGCCCTTGCGGAGATATCCTGAAGCACACAGGGATTCATGGTCAGGACAATCTGCCTGGAGACCCATGTTCCTGGAGACAGTTTTAACAATTTAAAAGTATAAGTTCTTATGTCCAGACATGCTTGAGTTACTAATATAAGAGAAACCAAAGTGTGTTGAGTCGAAATATCTGTAAAACCTATAAGAAGAGAGGACCTGAGAACAAAGTCCTGAAGGGAGAGTGCACTGAAGAGAGGACAGAATAGAGAAGAAGGTGTCCCTCATATGTGATTTCATTGGAAGAGATAGGAGTAAGTTAGACCTATTTTGATTTAAAAAATAATAGTAAAAAATGCAGCAACTAGCTGTTCAAGCAGTTCTAGCAGCAGTGTCCGTGAAATGTAGCTGCAGTGCTGGACGATGCTGCAAGGGGGCAGCGCGGCCCCTCGGTTGCGGCGGTTGGAAGCCTCTGGCTCTTCTCACGCTGTGAACTTGGTGACTCACGGTTTGTTGTTTGATCTCAGTACCTGAGAACGGAGGGACCCGTTCTCAGAGCCAGAATGCCAGGCTTAATCTCTGTGTATATTCTGCAGTGACTTCTCTCTCTATGAGCCTTAATTTCAGCCTATATTTTAAAAACATTGCATGAACTGCCCAATTCCCAGTTTCACATTGTATACCATGTATAGCTACTAGCTTAAACCCCACGATAGCACTGTGAGGAAATATTTCATGCATACTCTGCACTTTGCTGAGTGCTTTAACTGAATAAACACACATTTCTGTTAAACATTGTTAAATATTTAAAAAGAGGCATATTATTTATTCATTCTGTGTGTGTGTGAAAGGATACTGGCATTTTCTTTCTGTAAGCTAGTTTCCTGGAGCTAGATTCAGATAAACCTACAGCTTCCACAGCAGCTCATTCCGGTCACCTTTCTGTCCCATGAAGCTCTGACCATTTCCAGAGGGCCACCATGCTGGGCAGGAGCTTCCTCACCGAAATAAAGAGGATGCTGAGAAGTGGGGCTGATTGTGGGATGAAGTGTTGGTTGTAGCCGTGACTATTTCCTCAAAGAGAGGCACCCAAAATACCCTGAATGTATTAATCTTTGTGATTAAGGCAGGTACTGGAAAGACTGGAGTTTGGCTCCTGATGGACATTAAGTAGAAATTAGCCTCTGTCACTGCTGTAGCAAGTAGGCTAATGTTAAAAAGGGCAGCTCTTTTCTTGAGGCATCCTCAAAGGTGTTGCCTATTTCTCACTACATTATTTTTTGAGAAAAGGACATCAACTGAGAGAAAACATTCCAGGTTATGTGCTCCAGGTGCCAGACTCAAGCATCAATTTACCATATTTGGAGAGCATGAATTTTTTATTGTTTGTATCAAAGAGGGGAACTATGGAAATATAATAAATATAGGTCTAGACTTGGCTCAGGAATGCAAGCTCTATGGGAAAACCTCATTGATGTTCTACAAGTTAGGTACAATTCAGTAATACAAAAATGATTGCTGAAAGAAACTGGTTTGTTGTTTATAATAAGGGCTAAAAGACATTGTTCCTGGAAAGCTTCTTTCTACTAGAAGAAAGAGCCAGAAAATCCCTTTAGGTTTTATCGGATTATTCTTTATTCTGCTTTTGTCAGGAACTTAGAAGGTACACAGTGGATACGTAAAAGAGTTAGGCCACAGTTTCAACTCATCTTTTCTTCACAGTGAGGAGGCAAAACTCTGTACATTCCTAAATGTTGATGTATGCGGAACTTAAAAGGTACACAGTGGATACGTAAAAGGGTACGGAGTTAGGCCACAGTTTCAATTCATCTTTTCTTCACAGTGAGGAGGCAAAACTCTGTACATTCCTAAATGTACTGATGTATGCAAAATTATTTCTCATCTATACAGGATGCCAGAGATTAATCTGTGTGAAGATATCAACAAGCTGCATGTGGATTCTGGTTCTGATTTGTTTGAAGAAGATTTTGATGAACTAACCGTTCTTTATTTCAAAATGAAATGTGGGACATTAGTGATACCCTGGGAGGTGAGCTAATGCTGAAATAGGACAGATGAATATGGGCAGTGTGTACAGTATTACAATAAATCCACTGTGGCCAACAAATGGGAAATTTGAACCAGTAAAATAGTTTTTCATGTTAATTAGGGAAAAGAAACCAAACCAGATATTTTAAATATTTATTTGTCAGACTGGGATAACAGCCTTTATACAGCACAATTTGCATAAGTTCTCAAGATACATCCTGTATACAATCACAAAACCATGACATGGATTTATACATAAAGTGAAAACTGAGACAGATTTACAAGCATTTTTATACAATTCTCATACTGCTTTTGTTTCAGTTTTTACAACTTTTAGAACAAGTCTGTATTTTTTTTCCTGATGAATCTGGAAGCAAAATGAAAATTAAAAGAAATTCAAACCAAAATGAATATCAACAAACCACCACCTATGCATGCAACATTCACTGTGGAAACATTACATTTCTCCAAGGACTAATCTTTTTTTTGTGTTTTTGTGGGTTTTTTGGTGTTTTTGGATTTTTTTAAACATTGGGTATGCTGTACACGTTGTCTGTAGCATGACAGCACACACGCTAGTCAGCCATTGTTGAGCACCTGAGCACGTCACTGAACATCTATAAGATACAATCAAATAAGGACACATTCACATGCTTGGATGTCAGATGGAGTTAATGATTTAAACTCAGTTTGTTTTACAAAAATGTATACTTATTTACAGGGTAACAAATTAAGAAAACGGCTTTCGCTCAGATCACCTATTTTGAGTTATGGATATCTATATATATTATAACCTTTGAGCTCATCAATATATTTCCTTATTAATCTTTTCAAAATAATTAAACAGAACATATAGAAAACATTAAAATGCTTCTTATGATTTAAAGAGAGAGTATCCGGTTTCACTTATTCCTTCTATTTTCCTCCTAAAGGCAACATGTATTCATAAAGAGCAACTGATCCTACATGCCAGGTGTACCGAAAACTCACAAGGCATGTAGGGCTAAGGTTTAAATATAATGTAGGTGGATACTTTCACTAAATTTCCTCTCTGTTTCATTACCTTTATAAATTACACTCACACAAATGCAATTTTTCTCTGTTATTCACATAGGTATGTACATATCTAGATATATACTCAAATAATGGAATCTGGGACATTCAACATTGTAGCAATGAAAATAAAGTACTTAAAAATAGTGTCAGTTATGATTCAAATAATAATTTAAAAAAATACTATTAACATCTTTATGGTATCTCCATGAAACTAAATCCTAATTAAATAATCTCTATTGGGCACACAGTAGCTTATAATATAATAGATGTCTTCTTTTTCTCCATCATCATCCTCAAAGTAAGAATCAATATCAGCTGGTTACCAGCTACGATATCCCACAGCCTAACCATGCGAACACCCAGCATCCAGAAAAATAACTCAAATATTTCCTAGGTCTTGATTTAAAGCCAGTTTAAGTCAACAGATTGGTTGTTATTGACTTCAACTGGTTTGGATTGGGTTTTTGTTTCTTCCACACAGGATCCATGTAATGTAAAAACATGGGTAATAATAAAGAAGCAGCACTCATTGTCCCTGGATACTATCCCTTTAAAGTGTAATGATAAAAAACTAGCTCAACATTCATCATAGAAACTCTCATGTCTAGTTTTAACCTGGAAAAAAAAAAAGTGGTTGTTTGCTGCTCATTGTATGCATAATAATAATAATGGTAACATTAGAAATCCCTGTCATTTGTAAACACATGCACTGTGCTTTTGCTCATTTTTCAGCTTGTTTCCACTACACAAGGCCTTGAACAAAGAAGCAGCTTCAATCTCTGTTGACTCAGCAGACTTATGAATAAAAAAAGTTAAAATGCCTCTGCTATTACCTCCCTGCAACATGTGTCTTCAAAGCAATCGTAGAAATGTGTGAACTCATTAATAATCAATCACTCAGAAATGATAAAAGCTGTTGTCGCATCTAAGCACTTTTGGCCAGATAAAAGAAACAAAAATTAATGAGAAAAAAGTGAAAAAAATATACTGAGATATATACAAAAAAGTAAAAAAATACTAATAGTCCTTGTTTGATTATTTTTTAAAAAACATTGTCACAAGAGAGTTTTTCCTGACTTCATTCATAAAACAAGAAAAAAAAGAAAAAAAATGCATTCAAACATGAATCTGTGTTGCATAGAGTGATTCCAGTACAACCTAGAAATTTGGTCAAAAAAAGGAACTTGGCACACTTTGGAAGCATCCTCTGACCTCTGAATGATGCTGCCTTGGAAAAGAGAGAGTGCGTGGGCCCAGGTCTGTCACTAGCCCATCCTGGGTGACACCACAGGAACCCTGTTCTTGCTGCAGCTGGCCAAGGCAGTGCTGCGTTCCTGACAAACTCTACTCTTTGCGTTTCATGATGGGAGTCCGAAACCGCCATTTCAACATGCAGAAACATTTTGTGTGTTGTTCAGAGAATCAAAGATGCTTGAATTAAACCTGTTGCTGACAGCTGATTACCCTGCAAAGGTAGCTGTTCCGTACAGCCGCAGCTATACAACCCAACACAACTATTTTGTAAAAATATTGGCCACATTTGTATGTGTGTGAGAGCAAAGCACGCCGGTCCACTTTCTCAATTAAGACTGATGATTACAGGCTTCCCAGTAAGGCAGCCGGATAGTGCTCGTTCCTGCTGGAAATCTCCATAGCAACTACCAGTGTGACTTGCTGTCTTTATAATAAATCTTAGCAAGAACAAAATTACCAGCAGTTTGCACAAAATTGCACACCTCATGGCTTGTACTTCACACAGTAATTGAAACTGGACTTTTTTTTTTTTTGGTCTTTTTTCAAAAAAAGAACACACTATAGCCATCAGGAATGCAAAATAACTCACCAAAAGAGCAACACGTATGTCAAATATATCCACATAGGATTTTTTGGTTTGATTGGGGACTTTTTCTTTGAATTATTTATCTTCTTATAAAAACATACACAACATCAAAACATATAGGATGTTTACTATAACTCCAGAGGACTGCTTTTAAAATATATGAGAGGTAGGGCATACATATACTGGTGAAAGCATAAAATTCAACATTAAAGCACACATCCTACTTCCACTGTCAGTGATGTTGTGTTTTTAAGAGAGCTAATAAGCTTTTGGTAAGATTGCTCTGCTTGCAAGTTAAGCAGGCTACCAGCAGGTTATGAACAACTTAACAGGAGTTTTCTTGGTGTGCGTATCATGAATATCTTCTGCGTGTTTCTTCTCATATTCCTTTTCCACACTGTTATTTTAAGTTGACAAAGGTAAATCAAAAACTCTATGTGGAAAGTGTCACCAGATCAAATGGTGTAGCTTTTTCAGTCAGTCCAGCTTCTGAATAAGCTGAGCCTTATTTTTCCTTTTTTTTTTAAGCATATATTCTTTTCCAGTAGAATATTTTCAGTTGTTCTTGCACAACCTGTGGAAGTGTACTACACATATTCAGAAAATATAAGAAGACGTACATTAAAGCATTTGTGAAAAGTCCTTATTGGGCAAGAAAAATAAATGCCTGAAGTGCAGAAGTTTGGTCATTTTCTTTTTAAATATGCAAAGGTCATGAGGTAATATTTCAAGGGAAACTACTTTTTAATGAATCTGTGAAAAAATAAATACTTCTAAGTACCAGGGCAGTTAGTACCATATTGATTCTTGTTTTTTAAAGAAACTGCTATACTTTTAGGAATGGGAGAAAAACCTCTCCCTTCTTCTTCAAAAATAATGCAAGGGAAAATACAACAACCAGCCTAAACCATCCCAGGCAGTAATTTCTTCCCAAAATGAGCTAACTGCTCAGTTTCAAGCCCCTGAAAGTGGGACTTTAAGCATGGAAGTGCTGACACAGTCTTAATTGTTGCGAGTTACCTTCCTATTTACTTCTTTCCTAACTGAGAAGCCATGCTATTGAGTGGATTTTACTCAGACATTCACCTGAGATAGTAAGAAGATATTCTTAATTCTCTCTAATGCAACAAAATCCAGGCAGTGACTGCCCTGCTATCCTTTCCCCTTAGATTTCAAGTGTGTCACTGGTGATGATACAGAGCCCTGCACTGAGCAGGCTGGTGTTAGCACGGTGGGTCTACTGCTCCGAAGTGCCCACAATATAGCCTAGAATTCATCGTTTCTGTACAGTTTCAGAATAAGACTGGTTGCTGAAAAATGGAAGGACTAGTTGAAATAATTGTGTTAGTCCCAGTAAGTCTCTTCAACTCCAAACTTTTTTAAAACTGCTGATTCAAAGGGTAGGGTGAAGTACAGTGTCACTGACATTGAAACAGCATTTTTTCTTCCTGATGTAGTGCAGTTTACATCCTGTCCTTTCTCTTAAAAACCACATCCCAAATTATAGACCATTAATATAGTTTTATCCATTACATTCTAGGACAGTGGTTTATATTCATTGTTAACACACAGAAACAAATGAAACAATCAGATCTGATTCTCCACAGCATAGTTTCTGAAGGAAAAAGAAAGAAGGAAAAAAAGTAATGTAAAATAACATTACCACTCTTGCAAACGCCTTGCAGTTTGTGTCAAGTGGCATAATCTCACTACAGCAAATTATCAGAGATCCTAAGGTGCAGAGGAACAAGTTTTGCACTTCTGGTAAGTGAGATTTGGAAAGTCAGTCACCCTAGGTGCTTTTGCATAAAATGACCTCCTTCTGGTTGCACAGAAAACCAGACTGCTCTTTCCATCGCACTACCTCCAGCTGCAGCCGAACTCTGCATTGACACCTGCCTTCCAGCCTTCATTATTTCCTTCACAGTTACTCTCTTCACAAAGAGTCCAACAACACGGAGCCCTTGTATCAGTCTTCGTTTCAAACAGCCCCACTTTAAATTCTGGGCCCAGGTTTTCTTTTACTTTGCTGTCTTTTGCAGCAAAACAAGTGTACTAGCCCTCATTTAAGTGTGCTATGTAGCCCAGAGACTGCTCTTTTCTACTTTGTATTCTGAAAGACTAGCTAAACACAATGATATCAAACTATAGTCTTGGAGTGATGCTGTTTATAGCAGACTCTGCAGGTTTTGTGCCCTAAGCAGACAGCTCTGCTCAGTGTGTTTGTGTGGAGCTGACCAACAGTTTGTGCCAGTTTACTATTCTTTTCCTTAGATCCACTTTGTCAAGCCAGATATAAGCTTCCCCAATCAGTGTCTTTTTCATAAACTTCCCTCCATTGGAGACAAGCAGAATCTGGGAAAATAATAATAATAAAAAATAATTATCAGTGTGCATAGTAACATACTGCATTTTCTGGCAAACGTGAAAGATTCAGAAATGTTGAGCTCTGTTTTGGTACCCACAGAGGAGGAAAGAAACACTGACCATAACCCTTTATAGAGAGTCAGCTTTCCAATACAAAGGAAGCCCTGTGAAAACTGAACCTTCCCTCTCTTCTATTTTATTATCATGGGATGTAGCAACTAGATGACAATCTTGAACTTTAGTGAGCAATTTGTTCACCTGCTGGTTACCAAAGACAAACACAAGGTCATTTTAAGTTACAGGGTAAAGCTTTATGCAGGTGAAGTACCAGCCCTTTTTAAGTGCTTGGAAGTCAGAGGGTGCTCTGCATGTAGGCTGTAACTCAGAGCAGACTAGTGTGTGAGAAAGTCCAGAGTCCTGGTTTCTGACCTCAGCAAGCGGTAGTCTAACCTAAAATGTAGAGTTGGTCTGAAATGCCATTCCTGCTGAGAGCCACAGTATTGCCTCTGGTCTTACGGCTTTTGCTTGCCCAGCCATGGAGAGTGGGAAGGGCAAGGAATAGCCCTGGCACTTATGTGAGTTATGCAGGCTGGGTGTCCAAGACTCTCCCTGATATATCATACAGGCGCAGGTTTTCCAGCTAAGCAGGTTCATGCCATGCAAACAATAGCCTTCTCTGAAGGACTTGATTCATTCTGTGGATCTATAGATTCATTCTATGTGTTTCTGGGAGAAATAAATTTGATAATATATATACTTCAGGGGATGAGTTATAGTTACACAGTCAGATAAATTCTAGCGTTTCTCAATTATTTAGTAACTGAATTAACAAGCTCAATGCTTCTTTTTTTTTTTTTTTAATCAACTTCCTAGGTTTTCCAGAAAGAAAAAGAACTCATGAAAAATTGCAGTTCCATGATAGGATTAGCAGCAGGTTTATAATATTCACAGTCACTGAGCAGACTGCCGGCAATGAGCAAGGGAGGTAACTGATAACAGTAGGAGGCTGTCACCCTCCGTGTGAACCAACAGGAGAGAAACTAGGGCATTTTCTTGCTTGGTTTCACAGATCTAGGCTAACAAAAGAATGGCAGGACTCAAGGATTTTGTACTCCACTGAGATGCTGGAAGAGACCATATAGCAATAGACATGTAACAGAACTGTAGAAGAACTAGAGTTTCCAGTAATCAAGAACTTTAACATTTTTGAAAATTTTCCATTCTGATTTGGGAAACAAAGTAAAAAATGCAAACTTTACAGCACAATTGAAATTTAGAAAAAAAAAAAGGGGAGGGGGAAGAAATTTGCAATCATTTTCCTGGATGAGCTTCCCAGTTCCCTGGCCAATTTTGATATCAATCAGCGAGTAAGGTATGTACCCAGACAGCTTAGACGCCTACATGCCCATCGGTCAACAGTTTGATGAGGGAAGACCAAATGACCCTTAGGCACTGAGCTATTAGGGAACCCCACTTTACTTCACTCATCAGAAAGCTCATCCTTGGGGAAAATAGGCAGCCTGCCTCCACAGCTGGTGGCTTCTAGGTCGCTTGGTTCAGTGTTTCCTGAAGAAATGGACAGCCCAGAAGCTCGCAAGCCAAACCAGAACATCTGTGAAAAACGTTCTTCTGTTTTTTTCTGATTACCCTCACATAGGACATTATGTATTTCTAATTGCAGCAAGCCAGTCAGCCAGGAGCCAGTTAGGGAAGAAGGCAAAGGAGCCAGGAGCTTAGTGCTTTCCAGAAAGGTCCCAGGTGGGTTGCCAAGGAACAAGGAAATCAGGGAGGCGAGTGAGCAAACTGCAAGGGGCTGAGGCAAGTGCCTGTCTGAAACCTGTCAAAATGTTTTCTGCAGAATGTTTTCATTCTGACACTTCAACAGTTTTGGGACAGAAAAAATTTCTAACAGAAATTTTCCATCACTTCTGTCCTTGATCCTTCTCTCCACTCCTCCCAGCTGGATCCCTGATATCTGTCTTCTCTAGCTTGTCTGTCTCTCAGCCTTGGTTGTTCCCTGCTCCAGGCTTTAAATTCCAGCCTTGTTATCTTGAATCAGCTAGTCTCAGTTTCTAATCCTTAGGATTTTTTTCCTTATTCCCAAAACTCTTGACCAGATGATTCTCCCTTTCCCTTCCCTTCCCTTCCCTTCCCTTCCCTCGCCTCGCCTCGCCTCTCCCCTCCTCAATTCTCCTCTCTTTTTTTTTCTTTTTGTTTTTTCCCTCTCAATAGCCCATGGTCCCATTTTTACGGTTAATATTCACAGCTTTTGCTGTCAATTTTTAGAGTGCAGACCATTCTCCTAATTTCTGCCTCCATTTGTTTCTCATGTCTCTTTACAACGTACCTTCTTTCATTACCATGTTTGATCTCATCTTACTCCCTCTCTCTGATCTTTTTCCTCCCTTAATCTCCCAATTCCATTTTTGTTCTAAACATCATGGTTTTGTTTCCTTTCCCTCTCCCCCAAATCTCTTTTGGCAATGTCCAGCTTTTTGCCACTAAACATTCATCACTCAAATTCAGCATTCATATCAGCCAGCTTCATGCTTTGCCATAGGAACACATTGACTGATAAGTATGAAGAGCATATACAAACAGATGTACTGAGTCAGATCAAAGATCTCTCCAGGCAAATATTCTGATTCCAAAAGTATATAGGGCAGTGCATAAAGCAGAATATAAGAATAGGACAATCATGTAGTGACACTTTCCCAAAATACCTACTATGATCTGTGGACCATTGACTTCCTGACTCACAAGTGGTATGTTTGTATTTAACAGACTATGAGGTATTTTGCCCATGAATTTGTCCAATAATTTTCTCCATTTACTTTTCCCATGCAAACATGTATCATCCGCAATATATTATGGCAATAAATTTTACAGCTCAAACTCCAAGTTGTGTGAAGAAGAAACACCTTTTGTTTGTTTTAAACTTGTTTCTTGCTACTTTTATAGCCTTTGTTCTCTTAGGTCTGGTGTGCAGCACTGGTACATATCACAGTTTCTGAGGAAATGTTGCCAAGTCTCAGGCTGACTTGGTTCCTTTGATTACCTCCCTCACTATCTCCCTCCTTAACAACTTGATGGCTTATTTTTCCATAGGACTCTGTGAGTTGTTCTTTACTGGTCTACCCACCTCTTATGGTTTCCTTTTCAAACCACCACTGGAAGCAAAGTTTTTACAGGAATTTTAGCTCTTAAACTTTGGCAAGACTTCATTGACCACTCTGGATGTTCCCAGGTAATATAACATCTTAAACAGTCTTTTACTGAGTCTATTGAATCAATAAGGATGTTAGGACACCTTAACACAGGGAAAACAGTATCTATTTTTGTTGGCCTTGTTTTGTAAGCAACATCCATCTTGGCTTTAATTTTAATGATATAGCCAATAAACCTAACATAGGCACTTAGATAATCCAGTCTAACTTCAGTCATCAAAATGTAGCTGGCTTGTTTACATCGGTCTTCCAGATTTAAAGGTACATTAAGTGGATGATGGTATGCCCAACAATTCCTGCCACTTACTTTTAAGATTAGCATGCAGATATCCCTGGAATTGTCCATCGCTTTCCACTGACTAGAGGAAGCCTGAATATCTGACTTATATTAGTTATCTACTCATGTGAAAGTAAATGAAGGTAGGTAAAGTGAGTCCTACCTGTCTAAAAAAGCATATCTGACCAAATGATCAAATCTGTCTAAGCAACTAAAACACAGGAGAGGGACCATTGCCTGAATCAGTTCCACACATCATTTGATGTGCCACAGACTGAAAATACCATCATCTCCTTTACAAATGTACACAGAGAATATTTGACTTGGCATAATCGGTTATTCTGCAATGTCTGAGATTATGATTATTGTGTCCAATTCCAGGCACCACAACTTTTAAAGAAGTTGAGGAACTAGAGAGAATGAGAAAATGATTAGGCATTTAGGTAACAGGACATACCAAAGAAATTTGGTTTACTTAGGCTGGAAAAATAGAGAGGAGAGATATGATAGCAACCTTTCCATGTGCAAACTTTTTTTACAAAAAGAAAGCAGATCAGTTTTCCTTTGTGCTTTGTGAGGATACTTAAGGATAAGTTAATTTAAAAATATGGCATATTTAAGTTAGCTATTACACTAAACTTACTAAATATATAAAGAAGTATTTTTAGAAAGCATGCATAACTTCCTTCTCTAGGGATTTTAAGAACAGATCAAGCCTAAAACTTTCAGGCCTGGTCTATAAATACCCTTCCTCAGTGTGGGGTGATGGATTAAACCATCTTTTAAAATCTCCTCCAGCCCGATATTTCCATTATTATGTAGTTGTGTTATTTCCTTTGTAATTTTCTCTTTTCAGCAAACATCTGGGGTAGAAGATTGATCTCAAATGCCCATAGCACAGCATGGACAACATCCAAAATTAGGTTTTAATAAAATGCAGAATTACCTGAAGAGAATGCCCAGCAGGACTCAAGCTAAATCTAAATGTTTCATTGAACGAAGGCTCTCGGTCGTGCCTGCATACCCTGGTTTTCTTCTTAATTACTCTCTTTTGGGTAGAGATATTGACAACGTACAGCTTCACATACAGGTCTGGGGAAGAACAGTTCAACGAGTTAAATACAGAAGCTTTTAAATAATCGTTGTTGCTAATGATTTCAACAGAGGGGAAGTGTTGTGGAGAAACAGAGCATGGTACTTTACAGAGCCATATTCTGTTATCATTCACATGGTGTAGAAATGGAACCACCCCACTAAATCCAAGAGAATTAATTTGTGCTTACAATGCTGTCATTAAAGGAACAAATACCTTGATGTCTTTATGTATGTATGAAAATATTATTACTAACATAAGTTTTTAATTTTTAAAAAGCTTTTTCACCAAAATAAATTTTTTCACTAGATCTCATTGTTCTTTAATAACCTAGGAAGTTATCATTTTTATTAAAGTTAAAAAAGGATTAATTTTTAATAATCAAAAGTAAATTAAAAAGAGGATTAACTTCTGAGACTTAATTTGCTTCTACAAAATATTTTTACTGTCATTAAAGTTGCTCATAGGAGAAAAAAAGCACTTCAAAAAGAATCCTATAGAATGTGTCAGTCTGATTAAGAAGCATTTTTCTTTCCCATTTTAGCGGTGATGTTAAATGACTTCAGATACATCCTACTTAATGTTTTCAAAGTATCATGAAGCTGGTTTCTGTGTGATACCTGGTAGATGATCTGGAGATTTAAATTTGTATGTGATATTTCTGCACTGAAGGATTTCTACTATCAGCTGTTCTCCATCTGTCTTCATTTCCTTCTTTAATGCAATCTTGATTTCACCCATAACCTGTGTTTTACCTGGAAAAGCAGAAAAAGCAACCCTCATTAATGTAAAAGGAAACTGCATGTATCTTTCTAACTTGGAAAGAAGTAGAGTTTTCTGGTTTGGTTTTTTTAGGTTGGGGGGGGGGTTGTCTTTTTTTTCATGACAGCTTATAGTTTTTAGTCAGGAGTATAAGCATAATGTGTTGCTTGAATGAATAAATGGTAGATACATGCAGTGCACTTGTGTAACTAGATTATATGCTTCAGAATGTATTTATTTCAGAGGAGCTTTTTTCCCAAGAATACAAATTTCACTAGGAGTCATTACAAGCCATGTAATGGTCACTACAACTCACCTTTTCAGAAACCTTTACTACAAGATTCTGAAGTTATCTCATTTAAAAAAAAAAAAAAGGAAAGAAAAAAAAAGGATAACATTCAATAGAGTGTTAAAAAGTAAGATTCTGAAAGGCAATGAATTAAGACTTTGGTGAAGTTAGCATTTCGTTTCACTTTCTTACGTATACAGAGCAATATCATTCCCACAATCTAAAGGGAAGTGCTCACTGTGACCTTTAAAAGTAAAGGTGATTTCCCTTCTTATGTGGGCACAAATACAGGCCCATTATTCCTACGCTGTATGGATTTCTCCCTAAATCAGTCCAGAGATGGAGAGAAGGCACAGAATGGAATGTAGGCAAAGCTGTTTTGCCTTTCCCCTGCCTGTCCTCCCACAAGGCTGTACTGAAGCCAGGCAGAGTAGAGCAGGGCTACATCTTCTAAATGGCTGTGGTGGTGTAAGCAGAGCCCATGCCCTCAGCTTAATGCTGTCTATAGTAGCATCATGTCATAATAGGAGCTGTGCTTCTATATCTATTGTCCTGCCACTGTGAAATATTATTTCACCTTCCTCTTCTCTTTAGACATTAGTAAAAAAAACCCCAAACTGTTAAGCCTCTGGAAGTCTTTATTACCTAGTTTCTGGTGCCAGCAGGCTGGAGCTTTAATGCATTACCAGGAAATTCTAGAAGCTGGTGCCAAGATGTTGTAAGGAGCAAAGCAATTCTGCAGAAAGTAAACAATTATGATACATCTGGAGAAGTTCCTCTCTTAAAGAGTAGAAAGTTACCAAGTGGCATTTAGAGATTACTTACTTGTATCACAAATGTATAACCAAATTTGAATAATCCCCACTAAAAATGCCAGCTGTTGTTTCACAGATGTCCATGAGCAGT
This sequence comes from Aptenodytes forsteri, assembly GCF_000699145.1. Taxonomy (NCBI): domain Eukaryota; kingdom Metazoa; phylum Chordata; class Aves; order Sphenisciformes; family Spheniscidae; genus Aptenodytes; species Aptenodytes forsteri. Next base: position 5,162,848 of record NW_008796041.1, on the reverse strand, counting down.
CATACATTCTATTGTTTTTCCCACTTAAAATATTTTTTGGGATCATGAATACAAATTTATTAACAAATAATCCCAGCTACAACCTGGGCCCTCAACACTCCTCACAAACTAAAGCTGGAATCTAACTTAGTTACAGTCAGTAACAAATTTGCAATTGGGCTTCAGCTGGGTCAGCATTTCACCCATAGTTTGTAAGGTGGGAGAGGACCAGTTAGGAGGCAAATGATTCTTTCACCAATTTAATCATCACAAAACCCTTCTTAGAGGTTTGAACATGCAATAATAGCATCTTGCTTTCTGTTATATGTTTGTGCAAAGAGAATGCAGCCCTCACCTTTGATGGCAGCAGCAAAGATCATCGGTAGCGGGGATCAAAGAAGGAAAGGCCAACAATGTCCCTGTTGCTATTAATTAATCTGTTCCATCATGTGTCAACAAGCTTTAAACTAAGGATATAACACCCTTTTTCTGGAAAGTGTTAAGTGACCTAGTTAGGGGTCTAGCTTGGCTAAACTGTGGATTTTGAATGACTGGAAACATACAGGAAAAAATTATAATGCTTCCTCTGCTCTGTGGATAAACTACCAAAATCACTGATGAAGACATGACATACCTGAAAGGTATTGCATAAATCTCGCTTTTTGATCAGTATTGGTTCTTGCACTGACCCCAATGCTTGACCATGATAAAAGCCCATCATGGACAGTTGTAGCACAAACCTAACATCAGTTTCAGGCAATCTTTAGTTAAACACATCCTTTTCTGGAAATTATGCTCAGCTTATTTACCTTACTTTATTCCCTCTCTGTCCTTTAAGATTTATTTGCAACAGTTGTTAGGACCTCTTCTTTCTTGATTACCTTAGTACTTTCTTTTTCACTTAGATGTGTATTCAACCTAAAATGAGATCAGGTAGGTTGGATGCTACCTGTGATGTTGTGAGCTAGGAAAATGGAGAAATGCTTCCAGTAAATTAGAATGTGTTTGAAAATTCCAGCACCATTTCTTAGCATCTGGAAATTTTCCGTGGACTATTTTGTATCCCTAGATACTCTTTACAACAAACAATCCTGCTTCACTATTTAAGCCTCATGGGGAAAAAAATGATCTCCAGCTGCAAGTACATGAACGATGATAGCTCTCTTGTGCTTCCATACTAATTTTCATTTCTCCCACAGCATGCAGTGAAAAAACCCTAACACCAGCCTTATGAAACATTGCATTAAAATAAATCACCACTTCAAAACCTAAGGAATTTTGAAGACTCAGAAGAGATTCCTACTCCTTCCATTGTTTGGCTTTTTTCCCTCTTTCTCATATATGTTCACTACATCTTTCCTTTGACAGGTGTGTAAGAACAGCTCAAATGTACATTGGTTTGTGGAGTTGATTTTTTAAATGGAAATACATTTAGAAAGAGAAATACTTCCCCCCCCCACTGATGAGGGGAAGTGTTAATAATGGACAGTCTATGAGCTGTTGAGAGAGTTCACAGTGGACTGAGCTAGACATGAATGTTTTTTGACTGATATGACAGAAATAAAGTTGCTTAGGGTGTCATGGGATTGGACAACCCCGAGGATTGCATTGGTAGGAATAGCTCAAAATACAGTGCCCCGTCACAACCTTTTGCATTCTTCTATAAATTTAGAAAACATTGGTCCTAAATGATGTATAAACGGAACTGATTGTGGGTATTTTGGTAGCCATTGGATGATGCTAAACAAATGCTACAATGCAACTTTAAAAAAAGTAAATATAGTGAAATAGATGTTGCATATCTTTCTAGGAAAGTAGTAATATGGATTTCTATGACACTGGGAAATCATTTGTAACTTGAATATTACTGTTTGCCTCCAGAAGGATGTATTCCAGGTGAAATATGTGCAAACCAGGATTATCACAGTGGCAAAGAACCATACAGTAAAGCACTAAAAACATTACTTTCTAATTTAGCCTAGGAAACAAGGACTGGAAAAAGATGAAATTGCTTTCTACAAACATATGATAGAATAAATATTGAAAGGAATAAGAAATATCTAAGCTGAATTTGTGTGATATTTCACCTGTTACATATATATCAAATGCAGACTTACTGGTGTACTGCAAGAGGACCACAGGCATGCACAGCAGCATCGTGTTCCCTTTAGGAACACATTAACAGTAGCTAATCAATTCTTAAAAATAGATAGCTATGATTAAATACATGTGTTTTTTACATGCCAATACACCTCTTTTTAGGGGATAAGATTTATTAAAAATCCATTAACAATTAAAAGGTGACGGTTAGTTAACTAAATTGCTGCAAGGTATTTGAGAAGTCAAGGGGTTTAAAATTGCTATGGTGATGGCAACACAAGCTGTTGCTCTTGTAGAACTGTCACACTCCGCGCTGTGAAAGGTTAATTAGTTCTGCTATTAGTCTTAAATGACTGCTGCTGTAAATCACAGGATGTGTCATCTGCACTGTTGTTGTCAACTTCCAGGGATTGATAACTATGGATTGTGCTCCCATTCCTTTTTGATCAGATGCCTGCTGTCAAACGAAATTACCCAAGACAGTAGTAAATATTTGTCTCCCATCGGTCTGTGTTATCAAGGCTAATTCAGCAATGCATTTAAATGAGCAGGTAAATCTTGCTGGACAATGTCAGGAATTTCGTTCAGTTCAATTATCTAAATGTAATTTTCTGAGCTAACTTACACATTTATCTTAGAATAAGTTGAATTGCCTTTTGAGATTGACTATGTCTATTCACATAGATGGACCAAGTGTGAGCATGTTAAACTTGGAAAATTAAGTATGAGATGCCTAAATGCTGCTACCTGATGAACATCATACTAGAGTAATTTGCTGAATGGATGCCAGATGGCCAGAAAACAGAATTAAGAAAATACATAAACTGATATTTTGTTCCATGGTTGTGTATAAGTTAATACAGGCTCCTTCTGTTCCAGAAGAGTGACTGGGAGTATTAGAGCAGTGGAATTAGAAATAAAATAGGAGGGGTAGGGGTGGGGGAGTATTGACAATCATTTCCCAGCACTTTTCTTTCCAAATGAATTTTATAACAGAATTATTGTTTCCAAAATAGGTAGAAAAGGATCTTCTGGAGCTTCAAGGGTCATACACTTTATGGTCAAGGATTTAAAATCACAGAAAGGTCCTTCTGAGCAGCTTCCAGTGAGCCTGGCCTACTGAACACGACAATGTTAATTCTGGGTTGTGGTGGTGGGTTTTTTTGTTAATTTTTTGGGGTTTTTTTAATTCTTTACAGCCCAGATCATCCTCTTACTACTCAATCAAAGAACTCAGATGCTGGAAAAAATAAGCAGGATGAAACAAACAAAAAGCCCCCCCCCCAAACAAAAAATAACAACAAAAAAAAGCAGCTTTACTTTCCTACACTGTGTGACTACAATCTGTAGGACTAGCATGCCTTATCCATCATGTATGTAGAAGAGGAAGGAACATAGAACCATGTAGGTTCTTTAAAGTAGGAACTTTAGCAGGATTGTTCTTCCTATTTTTCCTTTTAAGTGTGCTCAGAGAAATGGCTGCATTTTAAGAAGAACGCATACTCTTTCAGGGTTTATTTCTACACTTTCTGATTATGAATACTCATGTTACTTCCACTTTTCTGAAAGCACACATCCCAGAGAGCAATCCCAGGTTTCCAAAGGTTGGTGCAGAACAGCTTGCTCTACTGCTGCAGACAAGCCTCCTTTAGAGAAGACCAGACACATCCACACTGCTATGGACCCAGCCTTATGTCTTCTGACCCCCATCTTGTTGCCTTATGGCAGGAACACAAAAGGGTTTTTTTTGTGATATTTTAGTGCAAAGAGCCTGAGAAAATTAGAGTTGTCTTATTGTAGCATGATGATGGTGGTATATAGACAGCATGATGCTGCCCTGGGAGATGGCAAGGCGTAACGTTGGAGTATTGGGTGGTGCAGGGCCAGCTGTGTTAGTGCTGACAGTCAGTATAGAGCACAGGGAAACAAACATGTCATCCACACTGTTGGGAGATGAGCAGACCATCCCCAGAACCTAGGTTTTGTCTCAGAAAGAGCAAATCAGTCTGTGCTAAAAGAATTCCCAGGAGAAAACTAAAATCATTCAGTATGGAAATTAAAGAATCCAGATCAGGGAGTCAACCAAGGAGAACAATTATGTGACAGTGCAAATGCCAGTTATGAGACTACATGATGCAACTCTGTAAATGTTCTCTTGAGGAAAGTTTGGGAATAAGAAATCTCCCCAGATTTTTACATTAGTGTCTTCTGGTATTTGGTACTTGTATTTTGTGTAAGTGTTCCCCACGAGCAAACTGAATTGAATGAAATCTGTCTTCCAACTTGTCTTAAAAGCATTTCTGAGTATAACATGAAGTAGTATTTCTCCTGAATCTGTTACACTTATAATTCTGAAAAAGTGAGTAATAAGCCTCAGAATTTCCATAATCTTTCAGTCTAAGTTGAAGAGATGAGCAATGATTAGCATAGTGTCATCATAAGCATATGATCACAAATAAAGACTACTTTTGTGAGAACTAATTTCATTTCCTTAGGTCTTTATCTGTTTAGATACCCTGAGAGATTAAATTAATGAACCTCTTAGAGCTCTGTACAGTGTTCGTTGATAGAATACAGGCATTTCTTTGACATATTTTACCACCATTTGTCTCATAGATATCTAATGACCTGGACTTGGTGCAGCTATAGTTATCTCTAACACTGTGTAATGAGACATCATGTCTTCCAGGACTAAGCAACTCATATGCTCCTTATGTAGCTGTACTGTTTAAATAAACAAAATCTTGGATTTAGCTATATTAGGGTATGTTTGTGTCCCAGTTTCAGCTGGGATAGAGTTAATTTTCTTCCTAGTAGCTGGTACAGTGCTGTGGTTTGGATTTAGCATGAGAATAATGTGATAACACACCGATGTTTTAGTTGTTGCTAAGCAGTGTTTATACTAAGTCAAGGACTTTTCAGCGTCCTATGCTCTGCCAGTGAGGAGGGGCACAAGAAGCTGGGAGGGGGCACAGCCAGGACAGCTGATCCAAACTGGCCAAAGGGATATTCCATACCATATTATTAAACTGTTCTTATCTCAACCCATGAGTTTTCTTACATTTGCCCTTCCAATTCTCCCTCCCATCCCACCAGGAGGGAGAGGGTGAACGAGTAGCTGTGTGGTACTTTGTTACCAGCTGGAGTTAAACCACGACAGTTTGTAATACTTAGAAGGTTAGAATATGTAGTAGCATGTCATAAAATCTAAGGAATCCAGGGTGGGTTCTTGAGAACTTGATTCAAAAAAGGAAAATTTACAGCTTTAGAATATGGAACATGACTAAAGAGAACATGGGTTCTGTCCCCAGATCCCCATCCCTTAGTAGCTTTCTGTGATTTTAGGCTTCACCTCTGTGCCTAATCTCAGAGGTGGAGATAATAACATCTACTTCTGTAACTAAAAGTTGTTTGGATTTAGTAATTGGGATTGGGTATACTGTAAAGAGAGAGACTTTGATCATGTAAGCTTAAACAGGACTTTGGTGTGTGGTCCTTACTACCATGAGAAAACACAAAGACTTAGAAAGGCTGATGAGGACCTATGCCACTGTTATGTTTCCCTCCACCGTAATCCATGAAGCTCGTACAGACATGATTTTCTGTCTAACAGAGTGCTGTTGTAGCAAGAAATGTGTTTCTGCTGGATTCCTTTAACACTGTTTTGAGAACCAGAAGTCCATACTCCAGCAGACAGCTGTGCTTCAGGAAAACAAGATAACATCATCTTATTTCAATAAATAATTCAGTCTTACTGCAAATACTAGCCATTTATTATTTACATTTCAGTATTGGAGTTAAACAACTCTAACTGAAGGTAAAGCAAAAGGGTATTCAATACTATTTTAAAATTAAATATACCAATAATTCAAAATACCAGCCAAAACCTTCCAATCTTTTTTTAAGCAAAGTCTTCTCTTTTTAAAAAAATAAAAAATAAAATATAATAAAAAAATTAACATCACATCAGTTACTTGCAGTACCAGCTGTTTGTATTCATAATGCTTTTCATCCTCTTGCGGGGACATGAGCTACTGGCAAAGCTGTTCTAAAATAATGATGGATGAGCTTTTTAAAAAATGCCTCCCACTGTTTACAAGCTCCAACCTTTTCTGTCCTTTTGAGGTTTTTTCATTACCTCCTTTTATTCTTTCACCTTTCTCCTACCTATTTCTTTCTCCCTGAAAACTGCCATAATTTTCTCTGTAGGCTGGTTTTATCTTTGTGTTCCCTACTGTAAGAAAAATCAGACATCTAATACAGTCTTAACTACTACCTCCTCCTGTCTCACAGTGCTTTAAATAGATGTTGTTGGGTTTACTGGCATAGGACTGTCTCAACAAATATGCTCCCCAGCTTCACAAATGAGGTTGAATACATGCAAGTTCTGAAATTCGTTGCTCCTCTTGCAACCGGATATCCAGTCTGCCCTGCATGGTCCTATCAACAGGTCATGGGACAAACTAAAGCTCAGAGTAAGGCTGCCTCTTTTTTCCCCTGCTGTGAAGAGGATTTGCAGATGCTGAGAGTCCCTGGTATGTGTTCAGAGTCTTCTCTCATCTGCCTACATGAAGGCTAGGTGTTATACATGAAAGGCTCAGGTGTTATTACAAGTTATTCCCTCCCTTAGCTGATGTAGGTAGGGATACTGTGTGCAGACAGTCGTGCTCCTCTGAAATGGTAAACGCTATCGGTTCAACCACTGAGAAATGGGTTCCCTCTGGGATACAGGGATGCTCTGTGGTGGGAGCAGGCATGAACCGAGGGAACTCTTTTCCCTTCCCTCTCCTTACCCTGAAGATGTGAACTGCTGTCAGCAGACTGTATATTATGAGATGAGCAAAGAACGTTAAGGTCTTTCATTAATATCTCCCTGTCTCCTTTGATGTAATGTGCATGCAATCATGTAATGAGGGAAAGGAGCAGAATTAAGGAACTTTGCTCACAGCAAACACAATTTACAATTTTGTGGGCAGTGAGAATGGCTGGCTTTAAGGCTCAGGCATATGAACAAGCTGGCAGTTTTATGTTATGATTCTTAGATCTAACAGGCTCACTGCCCACAAAATTTTGGATATATTAGTGCAGAAATTTAGCCTGTATGCCCAGAATTCTTAGTAGGATTAAACAAAGAATGTTTGAAAGTAAATAGTTTTCAGCCTTTATTTTCAGATGAAACAAAACTGTTGTGCAAAATACATTTTGAAACAGAGAAAGCCTTTGGCCTGTTGAGATTTTGAGGTGTGGAATATTTCCCAGAAAAAGTATAAACTCTGTTCCATTTATTGGTCATGGTGTATATGCACCTCTTTCAGAGATTTGATTCATTTCTTTTAAAAAAAAGAAAAAAAAGAAAAAAAAAAGTAAAAACTCTTGGCCTGAAGTGATTTGTGGGAAAATAATACTGATACTTCACACATGCTCAAATATGAAAAATAAAAATCATAGACTTGTACCAATCCAGTTTCAACTGGCTTTATTTCTGTTAGGTGGCATTCTAAAATGTTGTAGGAAAAAGGTAATGAGGCAGTAGGAAGAGGTTAATGAGGCAATAAGATTAGAGGAGATGAATTAGCAGAGAAAGTTTCACTACTGTCAGAAGCTGTCCAAGTCAGTGACCTAAAAAACAGTATAGGGGATCAGAGATTTCTCTAGAAAGATTTTTTCAATATTTTAGTGAGACTGGTCCCTGTACCATAGAGACATTTGGAATAAATGGAGGGAAAAAAAAGAGAGCTGTAAATATCACATTCAATCAATTTATGTGATCAGAGATGACTACAGAGATTGTTTTTAATGATGAAGACAAACACAGAACACCTGTGTTTGACAGGTGGTAGGTAGAGGGAAAATAAAAATGGGGTGATGGAAGTTGAGAGAGTTACAGAACTAATTCATAGTACATTCTACTAGATATCTCTTACTTATATTTATTTATATTTATTCATACTTCTGTGGAAGGGAAACCTTATGTTCCAAGCTGATTATTCTACCAACATTGTCTCTGCAATTAATTTAAATACCAGAATTTCCTAAAATTTAGCTTTGGTTTAGAATAATAAATTAAGACAGGGTTAATCATAAGGAAGCTTAAGTGTCTAACTCAAACTCCCTAGACTCTGCAGCCAATAGAGATAGCAGCTCCTTAAACTTATATCTTAGGATGGATAAATGCCTTCTGGAGGTGCCTGCTTTTTTTTTTTTCAGTGATAGTTGAGAGGCAAGGTGATGGCTTTGATTTAGAAACCTGATTTTTAAATAGTGAAATTGGGCTAGAAGTATCAAAATGCAAATCTACAGCTCTATCATTTTCCATAACTTCAATGAGAGAAAGCTAAAATGATGGTTGAAATTATTCTTGCTATTTTAATTGAACTTCAAAGATAGGCGCAGCCTGGATCTGAAAGGGAGAACTGTGCAGCCTCATGTCTCAGAAGGCAAAACTGTCAGCCACCTTTGCTCCCTTTCATCCTCACCATAAATCATTGCCTGAGCCTAAACATACATTCACAGTCGTCTTTTCACAATTTTAGCATCTTACATAAGGAGACATATCAGACACTGCAGATTCAGCTGCATAAAAGACAGATTGCCAGAGCACATCTGAAATTTTGGTGGTGAAAGGCACACTTTGCCCTGGCTTTTGGGTGGGCAAAAGTTCATACAGGGAAAAGAAGAAAAGTATTTAATGTCACACATACAGAGCAACCTGAACCTTGATTATTTTAAGCCTATTCTATTGCAGCTGTACCAAGGATAAAATGTGTTGCTAAACGGAAAAGAAATTTGCGAACTGCCATTACAAGTCTGTATTTGACATAACCACAGTTCAGTAAAGTATTTTGCACAATACTACAATAATCTTCATGTAATATAGCATAAATGTTCTGTTAAAGTAGGACAAATGAGTCTGCAAGCTCTTTTTCCATGTCAGTATGAGAACACAAAATGGGTTTTACCTATACAAAAACAGGGAGGATTTTGCTAGATTTTGCTTAGGTTCTCATTTAAATGATGACAGATTTTAAGCTACTTTCCCTCTCCCGTGGCAAATACATTTTTTATCTTTTTTTAGTTTTGATATGCAAGTTTTTGAGAGTTTGACAATATAGTCTGAAATTACAAAATCCTTTCTGAGTCAACCTTCACTTTCTGTGCCAAAATAAAGAAAAAGTTTACACCACCAGGCTCGGAATATATATATGAAGATGTGAATATCACAACAGATTTATTTATTCTTTTTGTCTGCTTGATGTCATGAAGAAACCCCAGGAACTGGATTAAAGTCCATTTGGCTTATATTACAATATGATGAAAGTATAATGGAAATAATATGAGCACTTTAAGATGAGTGAAATTACTCCCATGCAAGAGATAATAGAAAATTAGATAATAGAAAATTTGCCCAAAGATATAATAAAGAGGATGAAATAATTATAAATAAAATTCAGAAAAATTAGGTAGCACAGTATCAGAAGGGGAAAAACTAGATTGCCAAGTAGGTTTTGTGTAGTATTTATTTTTGTGAATCCAAAGAGAAAATCTTTTGAACAGAATATTTTGTACTTGGGATGTAAACAAACATCCCCCAACCTAAATTCAAACGCACAGAGTGCTTAAAAAATATTGTAAGAACAACATATTTCCTAAGAACAACAGCTAAAAATGAAATCAATGAAACCAAGGTACTCGAAGATTGCATTTCTGAAAAGTAATTGTTCTGTTAGGAAACCTGTTGACCACTAGGGAGGCAGAGTGACATGAAAACAGAGTTTATTTATATAATTTTTGCCAAATTTGTAGGTCAGACATAAGCAAAACAAGTCATATTGAATGTAAATGTAAACCAAAGAACATGTTGCATTACAGGAACACCTAGGAACTTCCCCATTTGCTTTGGCAGGTAGCTGCTTAGATGGTGATTTTTCATTCCTTTTAGTGTTTTGGACATACTGTCTGATGAAAGAAAAAAATCAAGCCACAAAGGTAGATGGATAAAATTAGTTGCCTATCTTTAGAGAATTTAGATCATTGGAAAGATACATAGCAAAAAAGCTCAAGGATAAAGTGCTGACTTCAGGAGTAGATGTTACCTACACATCTAATACAGGCTTAGTTTTACTAGGCACGCTAAAGATTTTAAAAGTGGTAACGAAATTGAAAAAAATACTGGTGTTTTCTGACTTTGCAGTGCAAATAATATAATATTTTGGTACTTCCCCATTGTTATAAAGCCATCCTATCACAGGGAAGTATACACAGTGAATAGCAATTAGTGTAAGAACCACATATGACGTGTTTTCATTCCAGTTAGTTTGGAGAGTGGCTCATTGCACATTTACTGCACAGACAATAAGCACTGAGCCTGCACTGTTAGTGCAGTGGAACAAGCTGTTTAATTTCACAGCTTGCCCAAGTAATTTATAGCCCATAAAAAATTACTTAACACATGGTGGCATACGTAAGTCTATAAAGCTTTCTTTGAGAAGGAGGTGGAAGATGGCATTTGTATACATAAATATATCCATACACATACTCAAGCTAACGCAATATGTTAGCACTCTTTTGTGCTATAAACCTAGTAGGCACACTATCATGGTAACTGAAGAAAATTTTTGGTAAGAACCTGCCTATTCATTCCTCACATCATGATTTCCAGATTCCCCCTCAGATTTATACTGCAGCTCTGAGGCTCTTCAGTGAAATATGCTTGAAGTCTTGCTCATACCTCCCTGGAACTACACACTGGTGAGCACAGTCGTGTGTGCTGCACAGCTTGGGTACCACAGCAGATGCTTCTGCACTGACTGTTCATGTGGACGACAGGTAATGCTATTATATTAATAGATTTTCTCTTGCGTACTTACATTACCTGGTACAGTGGTAGCAGCCCACTGTTGAGATGCTATTTCTCTATCATTAAATAAGAATGATTACTGAAATAAGTGTTCCTAATAAGACTACTAAGTATAAGAGTATGAGAAATTGCCTATTCAGTGTGATAGTAAGAGCTGTGATAATTCTAACAAAGCTCATTTTGTCTAATATATGAAAGAAAGCCAAATCTGTCTTCCAGGACCACCAGAGTGTTTTGTGGCTGGCTGTAGAGTACCTAGGAAATTTTAGCACAAAAATGAATACTTGTAATTACTACTGGGATTCAACTACCTGCATAATCTGTCCAACAGAGCAATGAGGGATGATCCTTTCCATTAATCAGGATAAACATGGAATCAGCTCAGTCAAAACTGGAAAAATGTGTTAATCCAAATTTTGCTCAGGAGGGATGGACAGAAATGTTATGCAGAGTATTCCACAGTATTATGCAGAATTCAGAGTTCTACAGTCCTTGGAGGATTGATGCCTGGAAGCATTGCTTACAGTAATGTGGAGATGGTTCCTAAAGTTGTTGCCAGTTTGGAGAAATATCAATTTACATTTCAGCTCCTGCTCAGACTCTTCTGTTAAATGCATATTATTTTATTTTAAAGTTTGCAACCTTCCATCAGAAATCTTTATGGTCTAAGTACCTGCTTTTCATTGAAATACATACTTTACATTTCCCTCTCATTCAGCACTCAGCAGTGCCATTATTCTTCATTTCATGCAATGCTGATTCCCTCAAACTGCTATAATAGATGTATCCTAAAGTTGATATTTCATTGCACTGTTGAACTGATGTGTGTGGTTAAAGTCCACAGAGACACATCTGAATAAAAAATATCATATAAAAACCTAGAACAGAAGAAAAAGTACAGGGACAGTACCACACATGTAAATGCACTCATAAAGCTTTGTGATAAAGATTGAAATGGAAAGAAAAAGAGAAAGAGAAAATGTGCTCCTATTTACAGTGCTCATGAACTGGGAAGAAACCTGTTAAGTAAATGGAATTATACATCACTTAAAAACCAATGGTGAAGCTCAAAATGATAAGTCCATGTTCCAAGTGGACTAAATGACTCTATAGAAGAGGTCTCAATCTTCTGTGGGGGAGAAAATGCCAAAAATGTTTCTGAATTTCTGAACTTTCATGGGGAATGGGGGAGATGGTGAAAGTCCTGTTACAAAGAAAGGAGAGCTGGGAATTGTGGGGTTTAGAAAAAGAGAAGGGCCTAATGTTCAGTAATGGGAGAATGTGATAGGTTGGTAGCAGAGATGCAAGGGCAAAAATGTTTTATAGTGCAAGACTGAAAATTTTCCAATATGATGACCTAAAACTTTTATTCAGGACCTTTAAGAGTGAGAAAAAAAGTCAGAGACTGATTCCTGGGAATCTCACATCTCAGGTGCTGAGACCTCTCCCTGGTGCCATGCAGAACAGAGGTACTCAATCCCCTGTTTTGGGAGCTGAGAGTCTGTCCCAAGTAAGGGATCTTGAGGCTATGATCGGTTGGCCTTCACCTAGATTTGACAGCAAATTCGCCTGCAACTGGGAAACTTTTCTGATGAAAGTTTTCTCAAACTGTGCCCTAGAAAAGATGAATCAGAAAATACATATATATTTGTATTTAAATGTGTCTGGCTGGCTGGCTTAGAAACTCCCCCTAAATTTTCTGAAGTCACTGAAACAAATACCATCTATTTGTAGATATAAAAAACCCCAACCCTTTTGTAACTCATTAAAAATCTTTTTCTGCTCCTGGGCAGTATGTATACAGTAGGACTTGGATAACTAACTGAACCTTTTCAATAATAAATACAAAGGAGTATCTCACAGTGAGCTAATGCTCTGACAGCTCCTGTAGATTTACTTCCTGGCAACTGTCTTTAAACAGAAATGAGATGTTTTTTCTGTCTCCTGCCACAGTACAGTGACACTGCTTTGGGAGTTATGCCTCACAGACTTTATGCACTGAGGCCAACACTCATGATTTTATCAAGAATCTCTGAGATTTAGTACAGCTCTTTGGAAGATGACTGTTGAAGTCTTGCTTATAATTTATATTTTAAAATTAAAGCTGTGCATATTGGAATTGAAAGTAGGGTTTTGCAAGTCCTCACAAACTGAAAGTGCAACATAGATTCTTTGCATAACATGATTTAAAACTTCTCTGGTGGTTTTAGAAGTGTAAAATACCTGGGACTTGAAAAAATATTATTACTGTTGTATACTCATTATAAATTTGTAATAAAGTATAGCAAATATTGTATTTGTGATAATCATCCATGAATATGATTCCACTAACTGCAGGAGTTACACAGGTTCTTTTTACAGTTTCAATCAATTTAGAACACAAAGTAAGAGGGTTTTTTTTTCAACTAAAAATTAAGACAAATTTTAGGAGAGCAGAACATACATTCTCCTGGATTTGGGACTTACTCAGGAAGCATCCTATACTGTAAGAGAGAAGACTGAATAAAAATCTGATATACAGTTCAGGTTTACATGAACTGAAGAACGATGCCTTGCCCCAAACAGTTATCGTAAAGAGTCTTGAATGACATAAAGAATATTTAAAAACTCTACAGCGCTGCCTTTTTAGAAACCCTAAAGAGACATAATATGTCTACTGAATATCTGCTTGGAATTGGCTCAAAAATATGAAACTGCACTGTCCCTTACATTAGCATTCATGAAGAATGACTCTCTGAGCTAGTGCCAGGCCATGGTTAGTTACCACGCCAGCTGACATGCTCAGCGTCACTAGACAAAACTTGTGAAGAACAGTAAAGTATCACATGAGACTTCTGTTTCACTACCACACGGAAGAACCGGCATCAGGTTGCAACTTAAATGTTATTTGTGAGCAACCTGATGCACAACAAATTGTTTCTGTATCCATGAGGAAAAACAGTCTGTGTAGGTATAATTTCTTACAGAACACAAGTCTCTTAATTTTAGGTCAGAAAAAATATTAACAGCTGTAAAAAATCTTAGAAATAAGTTCAACTGCTTAATGTGCATGCTGAATATTAAATGATTGAAGACAGAAAAATTCATAGAATCTGAAGACTAGTCAGTAGGTCTCAGTGTTTGACATTATTTAGTAACTTGAACAGCTGTTCACTGAGTTTCCTACAAAAGTAGTTAATCACTGAGAACATAAGCATAAAAATAAAAGTAGAAATATTATTTAAATATGCAAATAGTGAGGCATAGATATAGATTAGCTCAGTAACAGTAACAATCAAAGTCAATAAAGGTCATTTCAGATTATGATCTGCCTCTGGAAGGAAATTATGTTTTCCTAAAAGTCTATGAGCCAACTTTTTCAGTAGTAATGCATATGATTGGATCTGAATTCATCTATGTCAGATTCAAAGTACAATATCTGGATTCATCATGTAAAACTGACTTTCATTTGCTTCCCTGAGAGAAGTATCAAGCTGCATATCTGATTTGGAAAAATACTACATAGTCATACTCAAAAACTCTACTACTCTGCCCATTTTAATGGGCTTATTGACTGTGATGGTAGTGCTAATTATTTCTGTAAAGTGATTATCATTGTGAAAGACAGGGCTGCATGGCTAAAGAACCTGAAGACCATGTTCTGTCTTTGAAGTTATTTCAGCACAATTTTAACCCCTTATGACCACATGTACCAGAAGTGTCTCTTTGCATGGGGTTTCACAAGCAAAACTTTGGGGATCCACTGCTGAACTGCACGTCTGTGAGTGCTGTTATATTCATCTTCCTCTCAGTGCTGAATCCACAAGGTCTCTGTATTGGTAGCTCTTCCAAAGATGGAGAGGTTTTATTTACCAATCAAATATATACATTTTACTATCTTCATATCTGAAATTTGAGGATATGTATACAACATATCTCAGGTCAACAGTGTTTTTAACTTCTTTTATCATTTTTGTTCCTCCTTCCCGATATAGTTTGGCTACAGGAAAGAATGTAGCCATTTAAATCCATGACTCAGAACCAAGGACATCATACTGATGTGGGATACTGCAGACTTGATCCTGAAATGGCTTGCAAGACATCTAATTATCCTGTGCAAGGCACTCAACTTCAAATTTTGAAATAAAATTTATACAATATAGTTCAGCTGAACAACAGATATAGTCCTCTACATTAAATAGAATTAAGCCTGAGGTGCCCATCATGCTGTCAGTAAATGGTCATGATTTCCATCAAAATATCAAAATTTCTGTCTCAGGCCCTGTGTGATACCTGCTCTCAACTGCTTGCACAAACTTTCTTGTAAAATTTTGGTTTGCTTCCCTTAGTAATAGTAATACCAGTGATAGGTGAAGAAAGACAAAATTTTAAAAGGATAGTATCGTTATTTTCAGTTTACAAGGAACTGAGGCTTAAAGAGCATAAAAAGCTCTCTAAAGTTACCCAGTCCAGAAGAAAAAATCATCATGTAATCCTGTTTTCTTTTTTAATTCTGTCATGTGGGACAGGATACAGAATTCTTTGTGCATCTTTTTTGAGTGACTTGTGTTGTAGGTTTACTTTCACTATTTGCACAAAATCATAAGTAATTATAAGCAGGTCTTCTAATCAGAAGAGTCAGGCAACTACAGCTACGGACAGTAATTGCAACTAAACATATACTGGTAATCTTCATTATTTTTCTGACCTATCTCAGAGAGGTACAAAGAGACAACATTATAAGGAGCTTTCAAGCTTCATGCTGAATTTCTTTCCTTTCTCCATATGACATATAAGCTGCAGTAAAGGAGCACTTTTTTATCGAGAATGCTTCAAGACACATAAGGCAAGTCTGCTACCCTGCTGAGCCATGTACTTTCTGATTTTGAAAGCTGTTACACTTTGAAAACAGGCACTGGTAATGGCAGAATTAAATCCTCTACTGTCAAAGAAAAAACTGGTACCATTGGGAACTACAAACACTGTTGCTGAGCCTTCCTCAATGCTTTACTGATACTATCATCCTACTGCTCAGACACAGAAAAGTCGAAGGAAATCTGGTTTGTTTATTTTCTGTTATTTAGCAAAGATCTTTTTTTTAAATAAACCCTTATTTACAAAGCCTGTGATGAGATATGCCAGGTCTTGCTAGCATATGTAAGGTAGGGAAAGAGAAAAATACATTATCTGTATGCAGTTGCAGCAAGGAACTTCAACATAATTACCTGGGAGGAATTTGGCCAACTTGGTGGTTATGAAAAATACTATGGAGTGTTTAACGAACAGTTGCAGCAGATTGCTTTTTTAAACTCTTCCTGGTGAGATGTCCCCTTAAAAAAAATAATACCATCCTTGGCACCGGTCTAGCTGCAAAGAACATCTTACCTGTAACTAATCGCTGACTCTTATTCATCTTAAAATGGCATAAACGGGCACTGGCGCTGAAAGAGCTCTCTTCACACTCCTGCTTATTTCTTCCCACACAGTTTCCCTGACGTTATCTCCTTTAGCCATAGATGTTTGTACAGCTGCCTAGTGAACTAGTTGGCAGAAATGATCCTACTAACTGCCACCTCACCCACTCCCCTCCTCCCTCCAATGTATTGATTTTGGGTTGGTTACCCAACTTGATTCAGCACATGCTTTATGCCACCATGAAGGATGAAATGAGGTTGAGGGAAGGAAAGTATGGCATTTTTCAGCAAAAATGCTGGTTTATGACAAAGTGTGCTTTATGAAGCAATTGTAGACTGATAAGATAATTCAGAGAGGAAAGGACTACTGGAGGTCTCCAGTCCAACCTCATATTCACAATAGGGTTAACTTCCAAATTAGATCAGGCTAGACAGAGTTTGTTTGGTGAGTTTTGAAAATCCTCAAGAGAGGCTCCACAGCCTCTCTGGGCAACCCTACCCAGTGTTTAACTACACTCATGGTGATTTTTTTTTTTTTTTTTTAGCTTTCGTTATATTCAGTTCGAATTTCCCTTACTTCAGCTTGTGAATGTTGGCTATTTCCTTTTTGTGTTGCGGAGCTCTGAGAAGAATCTGGCTCCATCTTCTCTATACTATCCCATAAGGTAGTTAGCTACTCATAAAGTAGCTCATTTCCTGAGATTTAAAGAAACCCTCAGCCCCTCCTCAATGACACTTGCGCTGGCCCTTAACCATTCTACTGGCACTCTTTTGGAGTCTCCTCAATATCTCTAGAGGCTCCAAACCAGACACATTGTTCTGGATGGGGCCTCACAAGCACCCAGTGGAAGGGAATAATCCCTTCCTATGACCTGCTCCCTACACAGTTACTTTTGCAGCCCGGTATGTAGCAACAATGATCACAAAGGCATTTTCCAAATTGATATTATTTAAAGAAAAGTTAGTGGTGTCATTGTACCAGTGACTTTCTCAGAGAAAATCTAATCTGAAGAGTGCTTTAAACAAGTTCTGTTGAGCAGAACTGAGTGGACACCTCACATTTTGAGATGAGGACATATAAAAATCGATTGCTTTGTGGGAAAAGGACATTGTCTCCAATGCCAGCACTTTCAGTATTTTTAAAATTGCTTTGGGCATCAATTGTATGTTTTTAGTTTTACTCATTTTAAGGAAGTCTAAAGAATATTGAATGTGCTTTGTGGTCCCTGCATTATTCCCCAACTGTTTGAAAACAAACAGTGGCACAAAAATCTTTTTTCATAGACCATCCATTTTACTGTCAACAATAAAGAAAAGCTGCCTCAGGAAAAGATCTTTAAATATAGCTGTGGTGCTATCAACAAGTTAGCACTCCTGCATGAAAGCAAGTCCAGTTGTTTATTCGAGAGTTTTGCTGCAGGAGATAGAAATCAGTAGTGCTGTAGCATGAATGTGAACCCAGTTCTTCATTGCTTAGTTTTGCTGCAGGGAGCTGGAGAGAATAGCTGCATACATCCTTCTGATCGGCCATGTATGGTTAGGTTTGCTCTTTATATAAACGGAAGGCTGGTTGTGATTCCCGAAGGCTTCTAATACTGGGAATGTGTGTTCATGAAGTGAGTTGGACTAAGCTGAATATGAAGAGTTTATATAAAGACAGCTCGGCAGCTGTCAGAAGTGAGCAGGTTTGCTTCTGTCTCTTTGGCCCAACAGTTATGCTGGAATCAAAGAGGAAATGTAACAGCCTTGATCATTTTTGTCAGCTACATACAAGAGGCATGATAGTGGCATGGGCTGTGAGCCCATGTGTAACAGTCCACTGGGAGTTGCTCAAAGTTCAAGGATACTTCAATTCCTTGTTACCATTCCCCAGAAAAGTCTAACCAATGAAATTTAGGCTTTTCTTCACTCTTCTTTTGACAGACATATGCCTGATTTCCTTGTGGGCTGCTCACTCCCCAAGCTTTTAAGGTCTGTGCTTCCAAACAGGCCCATGGTGTGGATTATGAGGATTATTTTATACCCTCTGACTAGTTCCCACATCAGCTTTGTCCCTTCTTCCCAGTTTCATCTTTGTTGCTCTAACAGCTCCCAGAGTTCTTTATCTTCCACCTTCCCAGCTGGTGAAGGCAACCCTGCTGGGATCCTTGTCTTCCTTCCATTAACAAACAGTTGACTAAATGTCTAAATACTGATGAGTTTTGAACCCAGAAGAAATCATTGAAGTATGAGACAGCGAACTTGTCTGAACTGTTGAGGATACTTCCATGCCTGTCAAAGGCCTAATTCTAAAATTATATGAGACCACGGTTTAAATCTGAGACAGATATTACTATCTTGTTATATATCCCATTACCCAGTTGTGACAAATATTGGAGATCTTGTGTAAAAAAGGAGGAAGTTACTAATTATATGTTGTGTTTTAATTTGATTTACTTGTGTTTCCTGTTGCTTTTTTTCCCCTGAGATTATAACTGAGATTATGACTCTGTGTGTTCTTTTTGTGGTGAACTACAGTGAAGTAAACAGGGATAGAGCCGCTATCTTCACAGAGGTACAGAATCCAGAGAAAAGCATATATGGTCTCTTTAGGCAACTCAGGGCTTCTTGCCAGGCTTGCCTCAGGTCAACAAGGGAGACTGCTATCTGCTAGTGTGTTTTGAGGGTGAAATTCTTTCAGCAAATACAAGACATCAACTCTTCTGAGAGACAAAACCAATTAAGAGGCAATCAGTAACTCCAGGTACAGTGAATCATGAGTGTTTCTAGTTCTTTTCTTTCTAATGAGCTTTGTGTCAATCACTGAATCTATAGAAGAATTCTGCAGGCTGTCTATACCATCTCTACAGTGTTGGGTTTTTTTTTTTACTCTTTCCAGTGAGATTTGAAAGGTGGAGAAAAGAGAGGATTAGTGTGGGGCTTTCCTCAAGTAGTACCAAAAGAGAAACTTATTTTATTGCTAAATTAATCACTAATCCTGGCAGAATTCCTGTTGCCTTGTGGGGGGGAAAAAAAAAATCAGACTGGTTAGCAACATTGAATTTGGAGAACTGAAAGTATTAGGTTATATAAATGCAATGAAAACAGAATTAGTATTTGTAATCTAAAGATGCACAAAATTGGTCCTTTAGATTTGTGACCTGCTTCAGTTTTCATCTTTAATGAAATAAACCTGATCTCTGTTATCCTGTTATATGTCTGTGATTTCAAGATGGTTATGTTGTATCTGAGTAAACTGTTAATCCAAAATTTCTCCCCTATTCATTTTTCACATCCTAATTAGAGCCTTTTCTAACAACAACAAAAAAAATTGACACCATCTTGTGCTTCTTGTTAGTTCAAGATAATTATGTAACACTCCAAATGGTAATTACACTTGCTGTTGAGCACAGTAGCCATTTTAGAACTGCAGACCAAATCAAATTAGCATTTTTGTCAAATAAAGTTAAATGTGCTTAAAAGTTACTTCTTGATGCATATAGAATAACATTTTACAGTGACTGTCACCTGACATCTGTTGGAGATAGACCCTGCTGCTAGGATTCATCTGCCTGAATGTTGATGTCTATATCTGAGCTAGATGTCAAGGCTTCTTTTATAGTAAAAGGAGAGCAATTGCTCTTCTAGAATGTGGTTTGTCTTAGTTGCAAATAGATCTCTAAAATAGGTCAGATGAATTGTACCTTCAAAATGGTTATTTTTTTCCACTGATTGCAAAATTTTTACTTAAGTGGCTGATCCTCCCATAACTCCCATGATAAAATTTCTCATTGCATTATCTATTTCTGAGGTCCCAGCTGTAGAAGGTTATTGGATTAGATTCTTTTTTATATAGTAGACAAAACCCTAGGTTTTTAGTTAGACAATTAACATAGAATGAGTGTTGATGAATGAAATGAAATAAAACCTTTACTATTCAGAGAAATTCCTAGACTACTTAAGCAGGTCCTGTTTGCAAAATCTAAAGGATCAGACCAGAATTCTCCTTATCCTCTAGTTAAGATTCAAAAGAAAATGCCAATGAAATCACTAATAATTAAATTATTGTAAATGTATTTAAATAAAAAAGACCATTAAACTAGTAGAACCCATGAAAGTCAATTGTAAAACTGAATGAGATTAATAGGATTCATTGCCTTTCTATGTGAGAGCCAGTATGAAACACAGGTCTCGTCTTTT
>NW_008796041.1:5106455-5142302 GCF_000699145.1 Aptenodytes forsteri | reverse complement strand
GACACAGATGGAGCATTTCATTCAGAACTGAGCGTTTTTTTCCCAAACATTTATGTAGAACTATTATTTTGTCATAATATATATAAGTATACTTATATATATGTGTGTGTGATTCAATCATTTATATATATGCACATATCTGTATATATACATGCCTACATGTGTATACATATATGTGCATTTGTACAAATGTATGCATATATATCATTGAAGTTGACCTAATCCTAGGAATCTATGTATATTAAACCTACCTTGACTCAGCACAAAATATTGGCTGCTTGAACTAATCAACACTAAATCCTTGGGCTCAAATTTAAGTTTATGAAGTTACAGCTACAAAAATTAACTTCCAATCGCTGACTCCACTTTTGCTCCTAACATGTAGTATTATACAAATTTTCCACTTCAAATTGTTCATAAATCTCACCTTCCATTTCACAATGTAACCACAATTTAAAAGAAACAAACAAACAACACTGACATGGATATTCCTCTGAGGACAAGACAGGTGATCTGAATTCCAACAAGACTGTGCTGCAAAGGATTCCTTACATTTGTATAAGCAACTTTCTGAAATAAAGTACTGCTCATTTAAAGTAAATACAGTAGAGTGAATCAGTCCAGTAAAAACCTAGGTAATTAAAGATCATAGGTAGAGTAGGACAAAAGTGCTGCTACACTAAATAATAGAGTAAAAACTGCAGAGTCTGAACTCAGGGTTGCTCAGAGGACAGACTTCCCACCTTTAGGGATCATTTGCAGCACTTAGTTGCTCAGCCAGCTAAATGCTTTGATCCTAATTTTTCTGCACTCTCCAATACTGCTTCTGTGTTTTTCACAGTACTTGAAAGTTTCTCATTGTGTGATCCCTCTTCTCTCATGCCAATCTTAGGCTGATGAAATTTCAGTGACTTTCATAGAGTATGTCCTGATCTAACCTGTTACACAATATTAATCTAGCCCACTACATCTATATGATTGTGTATGTCACCTATGTATGTCATGACCATGTATACACCTTCTATACTTTATATTGTAGGGAAGCAACTTTTCCTATGCAATGCAATGAAATATATTTGAGTAATTTATTTCACAATTTATCGCAGAACTCAAAGGGCACTATGGGGAATTCTGACTCCCAATGGCAAAACTCCCATGAAGGCAGTCTCTCCTGTCATAAGCATCATTTGAATTCCAAAAGCTTTATGAAAGGATGAGTTTAATATAATTTTATGAATTAATATACACATCTATTGAGAAGTTGTTACTTAATTCAGTTCATACAGTGAGTGGAAAAAAAATTTAAAAAATCAAAGAATCCTGATTAAAGCTCAAGTTAAGAGCTTTAAATATATGTTTTGAGATTAATAGATAAAAACCACTAGACAGCACCTCCTTATAGATCAATTCAGTTCACATAAAACGAGCAACCTAAGATGAGAAAAAAACATAAGGAAAAGATTAAATGGGAATGTCATGGGATTTTCTTGTGTGTCTGTCTTTATTTCCTCCTCGAAAGGACCTGAAAGATTAGGTCTTAGACTAGATTATTAGAGACTTTCCCTCAGTGCAGTGTGGTTGAAAGAGATGAAATGTTCATCACTCTTTCTTGTTTGATTTCTTGTAGAATATGGCAGCTGACATATTTATCTCCTTTATTTCATGCAACTCAGGCACAAAGGGCTTTCCTCACCAAACTGATCACAGGATGACAGTATGAAAAAGAGGTGTGTATATATTTTCATTTTTTAAATTTTTTTATCTATAGCAATTTTAAAGATCAATAGAAAACTAGGATCTCAAATTATATAAGCTTATACTTAGGTGTTTGCTTAATTATCTGTTACTGTGTCTACACAGCACTAATCTGGTGCAATAGGAACAAATCAGTAGATCAAAGCAATTGGTTGTGAGGCACCTACATCAATATTGTATAAAGTTGAGAGCTTTTACTTGAAACTGGAATCACTCTGGTCTGTGATAAACATGTTCCTTTTCTGCATGTGGTCCAGTTCTGTCCAAAGGACCCATCATTGGCTACGACACGTACAGGGACAAGAGCACATTTAGTGCTCACCTGGAACAGAGTTTCCAGTTTAGTTTCCCTCAAAAGGAACCAGATTTGGATGCATCAAAGAAAAAAAAAGAGGCAAATCAACACAATGTCAAGCAAGGTAAAATTGAAAAATTTATTTCAAAGTTGTGTTGCTGCTCTGAATCATAATAATAATGTAGATGCAGCCTGCATGAACATTATGATGTCAGAGAGACTATTTTCAGAAGTAAAGTAAAGCAGGAAAGCACTTGCTTTTAGGCTGTAGGTCTTGGTCACTACTGCAGGAGAGGAGAACACAAGGTATACAGAACCTCTCTGAAAATTTCCAGGGGGACAGCAGAGGGACTGACCATCAGCAGTCTCTCCTCCTAATCCCAATTCAGGAGGGGACCAGTAACACTTAAGTGATGCATGTCTCAGCTGTATGTTATTGCAATGAGTTGAATGGCATTTCAAATATTCATTTGAGATTGCAAAGATAATAGTTAAGAAGGACAGATGGAAGGACAGAATGCACACAGTGTGCATTGTCTACATTTTCCAGATAGAAGCATTGTCTTTGGGTACTAACTCCATTGTCTTAACAAAATGATGCAGAAACCTTGAAGTTCCTCTACTAACCATCAAAGATATCTTGGTACCATCAGAAAAGGTATTTACACAAGGCTCCCCAGCCAGTATTCTCAAAGCATTTCAGGCAGCTGAGAATGTATTGGAACCCTCATCTTGTTATGGGAAACTACATTATAAAGATCAAGTTATTCATTCAAATGGTTCATTAAGAAACTAAGGAAGAAAGATGTCAATTTTATGTATCCCTTCCTAAGTTTTTATTACTTCTTTTTAATTTAAAATTTAATATTTCATCAAAACTTGTAATCTTCTGAAGAAATCTATTCTGAGAAATTTGTTGACATTGACCTTATGAAAAAAATCTGCTATTGTGTAATTGGGATTATTCAGGTTAAAAAAAATCATGTAGATAAATTCACAAAATGCATCTAAAAAAATCTGATCTCTTTTTATTTAATTTATAATCATAACAGACGTAGTATCCCTAAGAAAGAATTTTCTGCTCAAAATTATAGCAGAAATCAGAATAACTATTTCTTTTGGTCAATGCTTTAAATATACATCCATATTTTTAGTTCATTCTAGAGAGGGGCAGGGAAGAAAGAATGCGTTTGTGTTTTGTGTGTGTGTATGTCCTTGTGTCCTTTCTCCCAGGATTTGCATGACTTCCTATTATATCCATTTTTCAAGCTGTCTTCAATTGAGAATCTTTAGCCAGTGGCAGAAAATTTTACTTGTAACAAATTACTCAGCTTTGTTCAACAGGAAAACTGCAATATTTAATTTTGGAATTTGATTCAGAGCAAGTAACCTGAGGGCAGTAGATGCTGCCAATAAAGAGGGGACTGATTTGTCATATTATACTTGGATGCATCTGTGATTTCAGTGCAGTCTTTCCCTTACAAAGTGACAAGGCACACATCCAAAATGATGAGACATTTATGGGGAGACTATGGCCTCTTTACCTTTCCTCCTTCTCGATAAGTCTGTACCTGCATACAACCAGTTAGATTCAACAAGCCAATTTCAAGAGGCTGGGAAAAAAAGCACAGTGTACAATGACATATTAGCTACTGGGCTTTGACAAGAAAATGACAAAAGTTGTGTTAGGAAGACTGGCTTTCTCTCACTCATATTGGTGCTTTTCTGTTTTCTGATGGAAAGCAATATGCTTTCACGTTGTTTCCACTACTGAAGATAAATTGGAAAAATCTATTTCTCATGTTGTAGGATTCTTGCAAGTACCTCCAATAAAAACAGAATACTAATCTTTATTTTATGTAATTCCAGAAGAGCATGCTTAAGTCAATTTCTGAAGGCAAGCTGAAACTCTTCAATGTCTCATTCTCTTTGTATAATTTTGTAAGTCTGGAGTAGCCCCTTTAGTCAATGGAACAACACCTAGGTAAGGTGTTTTGATAAAGAGAGGCAAAGAGCAGCTCCTAGGCTCTGCTTCCCAAACCATTTCCCTTTTGATGTGAAAGCCCTTTTTGTGCATAAAATGTTCATCAACAGGGAAAAAAAGAAAATGTTTCTCTTGTTAATTTTCTTTCATTTTCTTTCTAACGCTGCTCAGATTCCTTTCTTTGGAAATGCCAGCTCTCATGAACAAATTTATCATGGACTTAAAAACCTATTGTTACACTGTATAGTTTCCAAATTATAATAAGCTGTAGTATAATTTTACAGGAACTTAGGTAATTTTGCTTTGTGGGAGTATTTGAAAAGAAAGCACCGAGTACGAAGGAAATACCAAGTGTCAATATTGTGTAGGCTTCACTTTTTCCAACATGGAAAATAGTGTGAAAAATCTGTCTCTATAAAGTCAGAGACTTTGCATACTGCTAAAAAACATAAACAAAACACCAAAGAGCCTTAAAAGCAACATATATATGAAGAGTTAAGGTGTCTATGTTTGTCACTCTCGCAAATGTCCAGAGACAAGAAGGAAAGCCTTCCTTTTCTCTGCTTTACTTGCCAAGAAAGAAGGAACTCTTAAGACGATCAGACTGGTCAGAAGGGCATAGTTTATAAAAAAAGTCAAATAATTGCATTCAGATCAGTGAGAATCCAATTCCTTCAAGAATATAACAGAGTATTCCATGAATATGAATATGTTTCTAAAAAGCTAAACACTCAGCCAGGCACAGCCAAGGCAATCAGGAGGCTGGTGAATAAATGCTGTAGATATTAGATGAGCAGCAGGAGGAAACAGTAAGAATCCATAGCATACTCAGCAGGCATTGATGCAAGTTACATAGGGGGCTTTTTCTAGTAAATCACACAAACTGGCTAATTATTGTAGGCAGTATGTTACCAGACTTCTGGAAAATATGTGAACTTCTAGGTACTACACCCGTGTGAGACATGAAGGCAGATGTATGTATCAGATGTTTGACCCAGCTGGTCTCCAGAATCTTTGTGCATTTTTCCAAGGCATGGAAATTCAGTCACGTTATGTTATTATCACATCACAATCAGTCAGAGTACAAAGCCAATGTGGCAGACAAAAAATCTAAAGAAAGTATAAAAAAGAAACTATAATAAAAAGAAAACATACCAAAAGGTGTTTCAGAAAAGACAGACCTATGCAATGGATGGCATCAACACACATGCAAACCTGGGGACCATTTGGTATAACTAATCCCATCTGATATCAGCCATCTAAAATTTAGATATGCAAGCTAAAATAAATGTTGGAAATTTTCATTATAATCTTCTGGTTCTTAACAGATAGTGGAAAAGGACTGGCACTCCAGGTAGCTGACACTGAAGTGAATCTTGAATAGTGTCTTGGCTGTAGGAGCAAATCAGGTTTATGCCTATATACACGTGGATCTGGCATCATTTAAGACGTGCTAGTGAAACTGAAGTATCTGGTCAGGAATGGCAGATGTGATGAAGAATCTATGGGATACCCATGACTTTCTGGAGCAATAACTGGATTGAGGCAGAAAAATGCTTTAGGGTATTTAAAGCAACAAGATACACCTATGTTTAAGCCCCTGAACCTCTTTGTAGATAAAGATATATAAACTACGTTCTACTCTACACACACAGTACATCACTTTCTGCCACTAGATTTGACTAGTCTTCTGGCCATTTGATTCCCTCTCAGTCATAGCCTAATAGTATCAGAATAAATAATACACAAAAGGGAAGCACAGCACATATTAGCCTAAAGTAATTACAAATGCCTACACGGGACAAACTGTTAGGAATTCACATACCCTGAAGCTTTTCCTTAACAGAAAAATCATTATTCACATATTGTTGCAATGGATAAGACATTTCATTAAAGCTGCAAGCCTGTAAGACTACTATCATAGGATGAAATAATGAACATGGAGCATTATGAAAAGCATATTAATTTGAAAATAAACTGGGGACAAAGCACATGGTTCTAATTATAGATATGAAAGCAGACTCTCTACCATGAGAATCAGAAGCATCTAGGCAATTTCATCATAGGAAAGATTTATATTCATTTTAATGCACTGATTTTTTCAAACTTCTGTCTTGAAACACAACCTATAGTCCAATAATTCTGATCAGTCTCAGATCCTGACATAAATATCAGCTGAAGTTTAATTTTAGCTTGCCATGTGATCCCACCTGGAAAGGCTCTAGATCCATCTGCATTTAAACAGCATTCCAACATAACTGAACATCAGTCTAAAAAAGGGTTCATACTACAAGAACATGTGAGGGGAAAATAAAAAACTTCTTTCCGAATCCCCAGCATAATAGTTTAATTTCTAAGCAAGTTATTAATTATCTAACAAAAGAAAAAAAGAATAAATAATCTTCTAAACCATACACATATAATACAATACCAGCTCCTTTTATGTGAGTTACAAACATTAAGGAGTTACAAAGGACAGTTAAATATAGAAACAGTTTATGACATTCCTATTTTTTTTTTGACATTTCAGATAAATACAACAAAAGTGGAGCTCTAATATGGAACTGTTCAGTAGAAGCAGCTGTGTTATCATTTGTAGGCAAGCTCAGAAAAATCTATTTGTTGGAAATGCTTGATAAAATGTGCTGTTTGTGAGGGAAGAGCTTGGATTTTGGATTCTTATTTCTCTCGAGTATTAATTTCAGCAAGCAAAATTAGGCTAGAAGTTAGGAAAAACATTTTAGTGTCAAGGATAATCAAGCCCTAGAACAGACTAATAAAGCTGTAAAGTCTCTGTCACCACTAAGAATTTTTTGGCGCGAGTTAGCAAAAGCCTGTTAGGAACAATATTGTGTTTTGAAGCAATGGGATGACCTCTTGAGATCCCCTCGACCCCATTCCTGCTACATAATAGCTCATACATACTTGAGCACTAAACATCATTGACCTTAAAATAGATCTATTTTACTTACTTTTTTCCTGGAGTACGCACAAAATTCCAGGTCCTAATCACACTGCTAAATGAAGGAGATCACCTGAATTATCCAGGAAGATGACATTTTAAAACTTACTCAGTACCTCCTAGTTTCATTTTCATCACAGAGGGGAAGTTGTTTAGGATTTAGCAATTCACCTTCTATCATATTAATGCTTCAACCTGACTTTTGCTGATTCTAAATGAGCACTGATTATGAAAAATGACTCTATTTCAAAGTTGTTTTAAATTACTCACTAGGTGAAGTAGCCCTTCTTCAGACTTACACCAGACAAGGTTCAGGTCCGGTAGTCACACATTCCAGCATCTTCACCTCTACTCCAGTTTTGGTCTGGGGATCCCCCTGTTTGCTTTCCAGTGTTGAAGGTCTTCATTATTAACTGGTATTTGTACTAAATGTGCCAGCTGGTATTAAGTCAGATTTCCTTCATAACCATATCTTTCTAAAGACACAGATTACAGAATTCTACCAAAATTCCTTTTTTCTCCCCCCCTCCCCCCCCCCAAAATGAAACATGTAGCTTTGTCAGATTTTTGATGGAATTACTAGCACTCTGATTCCCAGCCCAAACACTCTGAGCCCATTACATCTCCAAGGAGTCACTAGAAAAAAACCTCTGGAACATCCCAACCAGCTTTATGTTAGTGGAAATGCGTTTAAGAGCTAGGCCAATAAAAGTGACTAAGAACATTAGGCAAGCAAATTATCTTTCCAGGTGATTAATAAAGCATCATATCAAAGGGTGATATATTGGTTTCAAGATGAAATACATGTGCTTTCAGGTTTTTCTGTTTTTCTTTTTGCTTGTTTGTCTTCTTAATATTTGTTAATTTTCTACTGATCTTATGGGAAAAGCAGACTTTTTTAAATGAAAGCTTAAAAAAAAAAAAATCAAGTTTTTTAGAATTTTCTTGCCACAGGATTTAAATGCTAACAGCCATTCAGTCCCAGTTCATACAAGAGTGGCACAAGCTGTTGGCCAGCCACTAGTTAATCACAGTCAGGCTCCCTGGATTATCTACTTCTCTTTTAATGACACTTTATAATAACAATTCAGGAACAGGATGATTTGTACCTATGTAAAGCAATGTTGTCTGTGATGTGGATAGAAGAATATAGAAGATCATCTTGTCCTTTTTTCTGCTATGTTTCTATCTCTGCCTGCAGTCTTTATTCTTATTTAAATTCTTTCTGCTTCTTTTTAGGAAAACCAGCTGGATTATACTGGCAAATACCTCAGGAAGGCAGAAGTAATTGCTCCAATTATTACTGGAGAGCCAGGTGGGCAAATTAGAGTGCTGGGCCAATCAGGGATAGATAAAAGAAATGTTTCCCAGAGTTTAGAGAGGAAGCTGATAATTCTTAGGTTTACAATACTGCTGTTTATCTTGAGTCACTTCTTCAAATTAGTGTGGTATTTAGATATTAGTAGTATGGCTATTCCTAGCTTGAGGGAGCATGTATAAAATATTATAGATAGCTTTAAAAAAACAAAAGAGAGAGAGAGAGAGGATAAGGACTACTGTCAGTGCATAAGCCTGATTCATTGCTTAAGGATCCCTTGTGACAGAAAGCATATCTGATCTTTTCAATTTTTGAAATTAAAATTTGCATTCCCAAAAATAAAGGAGATGCGGTATGAGGGGATCAACACATGACAGGCTAGCTGCAAGTGCTTTCATTACTTATTTTCTATTCCATTGTGTCCCTTTTTTCCTCTGTACTGAAGCAGCTACCCATGCAAGAAATCATCCTTGCTGGTATTTTCTGCTTTAAATTTTGGTGGCATTAATTAATCTTATGCTGTCAAGAGTACTAGATGGTAGAACCTGATGGCAGAAAGCAAGGTTGTGATTTTATATTAAAGACAGTTTAAACAATGCCAGGTTGAATTTTAACTTTTTTATTTATAGAGATAGTAGAGTCTGGCAATACCTTATTCTTTCATTTAGATCTCTTCCTGGGCAAGGATCACATTTTACTCAGTAATATTTTATTTCACAAACTGAACTCATCTACATGTAAATCAGAATAGCAATAAGACTATAAAAGCAGATATTACAGCTGCTAAAAATGGATTTTAAAAAAGAGATCACCAGGCTTATATTGCTTTTTAGGAAAGACACTGAGAATGTGAAGTGATTTCTTTTGCTGTGTACTACTGGACATGAACTCAAAACCAAAAAATGCAGTTCAACCACTGTTCAAGTCAGTGTTGGTAACATTTCAGATTGGCTGGATTTCTCTTTAAATCCATGGACCAATATCCATTACAATTAAGTCAACAGTCTCATACTTAGTCAGTACAAGATTCTATTGATTCTAGAAAAATACTTGAAAGTCCAGACTGTTTTTTCAGGTTCTCTTAAATTTTAGTATATGTTAGGATTAAAGGTTCACTACTCCTGAGATATTTGAGTTATTGGGAAGGCAGCAAAGAGCAAATAGTATTTGCCATGTGTGCAAAAACAAAAGAGATGGTGCTCCCTGTGGTACCAGTCTAAAAAGGCCTTGAAAAGAATTGGATCAAGCCTTGGTGCAGAAACATGGGACTCTTCCAAAATAACATAAATTCTCTGCTATTGTGAAAGTGACTGGTTCTGACTTGGTCATTTATTGCTGACCTATATACTGTTAGTGTGTTATGAGTTGGGGATTATGTTGTAGGAGATAGGAATTTTCTCTCTGGAAGACACAGTTCTGTTTAACTAAATTTAAGAAAAATAAATACATGTTAGTGTATGATTTGTAGGTTGATTGAAGACTACTCTTGCTAGTAACCTTGAGCATGTGGATTCACAAATCATCCGTCTATTCATTCACTTCCTGACATAAACATAGAAGTGAGCAGTTGTATGATATATAATGATACTTTCAGTTTTCCTCAGAAATAACAGTTCTCAGACTCTTACTACCCAATACAATACATTTGACATTCTGATGTTGCTTCAGTAACTGAAGCTCAATACAAAGGTAAGAAACTGTAAAGAAAGTGTAATTTTCCTGGCACAGAGTCACTGACTGTATCTATTCAAGACAAAACACTGGGCGAAGCGAGTGACGTGTGTGCCTGAAGCTCCTAGTCAAAGGTACAGAAGAAACCACTCTCGAAGGATAAAAGTGTTTCTACTTCTATAACTGCAAAATACCTTTGCCTGAATGGGCGACTGTTCCCAGAATACCACTCACACAGTACAGGAGTATTTGCAATTTGTGTGTTGAACGCTTCAATAATCATTGTCATCTCTTTCATATCATAGAATCATGGAATGATTTGGGTTGAAAGGGACCTTTAAAGATCATCTAGTCCAACGCCCCCGCCATGGGCAGGAACATCTTTCACTAGATCAGGCTACTCAAAGCCCCATCCAACCTGACCTTGCACTCTTCCAGGGATGAGGCATCTGCAACTTCTCTGGGCAATCTGTTCCAGTGTCCCACCAGCCTCATCATAAAACATTTCTTCATTATGTCCAATCTAAATCTACTCTCTTTCAGTTTAAAACCATTGTCCCTTGTCCTATCGCAACAGGCCCTACTAAAAAGTCTCTCTCTTTCTTATAAGCCCCCTTTAAGTACTGAAAGGCTGCAATAAAGTCTCCCTGGAGTGTTCTCTTCTCTAGGCTGAACAACCCCAACTCTCTCAGACTTTCTTCACAGGAGAGGCCCCCTGATTGTTTTCATGGCCCTCCTCTGGATCCGCTCCAACGGGTCCATGTCTTTCTTATGCTGAGGGCTCCAGAGCTGGACGCAGTACTCCAGGTGGGGTCTCACCAGAGAGGAGTAGAGGGGCAGAATCACCTCCCTCGACCTGCTGGCCACACTTCTTGTGATGCAGCCCAGGATACGATTGGCTTTCTGGGCTGCAAGTACACATTTCCAGCTCATGTCCAATTTCCCATCCACCAGCATCCCCAAGTCCTTCTCTGCAGGGCTGCTCTCAATTAACTCATCACCCATCTTTGACTAATAGTAACAAATATGAGCTCTGTCTAAACTCCCTCCCACTTTACTCATTTTGCAGGTTGTGTTTTATTCTATTCTGTAGTTAGGCCTTCTGGAAGAATTAATCTACTATAATATTTCTGATTACTGACCGAGAAAAGCAACAAAAGCAGTTGACTTAATAATTAGAAATAAATTGTTAGAGATTAGTAGAGCATTTCCTTCATACCAAAGGAAGTTAAG
The DNA here is from genome assembly GCF_000699145.1 of Aptenodytes forsteri. Lineage (NCBI taxonomy): Eukaryota > Metazoa > Chordata > Aves > Sphenisciformes > Spheniscidae > Aptenodytes > Aptenodytes forsteri. The sequence continues at coordinate 5,131,084 of NW_008796041.1, read as the reverse complement.
GGTATATTTATAATACCTAGAGTATTTAGACTCATCACACAGTCCATGAGGAGACTTAGATATCTGCAGGGGGAAGTTATAGCACATAATACAGGTGCTTATTTACTTTGTAACACTGGCCTAAAGTGGTGGTATACCAGTCCCCACAGAAAGGGGGGATGTAGTCCCAAAATGCAGTGCTGCCGGGCTCTGGAGGCACACCAGAAACCATTTGCTGCCTGTAACTGGCTGCTATCAGGACAATAACTGGTGTTTGTCTATTTTACAGCAGGGTTGACTTTTGTCCTGTAGCCCTCTGGTATCCAAGGGCTGCTGAGGTGGCAGAGGGGCACCTTCACCTCTCTCCTTCTGAGATGGAGATCCTCCAGCGTGAGCCTCTCAGAACATCCCCAAAATGGGAATTTCACTAATTTTGGCATTAAACCACCAAAAAATCTGCTTCCTCCCATGAATTAATGCAAATCCCTCTTGTCCAAACCCAGAACATCCATCTTAGAGTCTCTTTATCACATTTTTTGCATTTTCATTCCTAAATTACAGTGCTTCTCCATTAAATATCAAAGAACTCATTCCAAACATTTAAAACAAGTGATTGAATATTTTATCATCTGGTATCCCTTATGCACCTTTGTGGGAGAAGTGTCTATAAATGTTGTAATGCTTGCTTCCTTTCTAAATTATTTTTATGTTTAAGAACAGTTAAAGAGAAAAATGCTTGTGAGGGAAAAATGGCACAATATGTCTTTCTGATATTCATGTTACATGACCTAAGATGAGGTTATGTTTCACAGAAGTTACCTTCTAATAGATACAAAGGTATAAATTAGACTTGATTATGAAAGAAGGAACGTCTCAGATGATCCCAAATTTGCATAAATTTAATATTTAACCTGATCTCTGTCCTACATTGTTCCCAGTCTCAGTGTTTTCATTCAAAACAATGAATTGTGCAAGGGTGATAAAATTCACCTTAATTTTAATCCAGCAGAAGTTAAATTCTAATTATAACCTCCTTCATTAATATTAAGCATCATATTTTAATCTGATCTCACAGTCCTCTTTTTTTATGAAATGATACAGATAACTGCAAGAAAAGTTTCTCATCTGCAATAAAACCCGTATTTTCAGCCTGGCCAACCAAGACATCGAGGTAGATTTGTGCAGAGGCAAAAGCATTTGCAAATCTCGGTAACTGTATCGTGATTAGTGCATAATAATTTCCTTCATCTGTCTTTTTTCTCCTCTTATAACTTTCTGGTTGAAGGTCCAAAATTAAGACCATTTCTCTCTGAACATCCTCATAAGGACTAATATTATAGTTCTGATATTTCAACCATTGGAGTTAAAAAAAAATCAAAATGCTAAATTTTTAAAGTGTGGAGATGCAGCAAGTTGATTTAAGCAACATCTCAAGCCCTTAGTCAGTCATAACACAGTGAGTCCTTTGGCTTAAACAGAGTTACTCTAGCCTAACTAAACAGCAAGTAAAAGGAGAATGAATTTTTTTCCTGAGTTTTAATTACTTTAAAGAATGTGGCAATGCTTAGTTGCGCATGTGCTGTCAGTTTGTTTCATGCCTTATTTTACTTGAGAGAGCTAATCCACATACTACTCCTGGGCATCCCTACAAGAGAAAGCATGATACAGTTTGCAAGATAATTTGCTCCAGGGTCTATTCCGTGCAGACATGATGGATGAAAATTTTACCAGGATTATTCAGAAAGTTATGAAGGAAAATTTACAAGTCAAAGGATTGCCAGTCACTTACTTACAGAGGTCATGCACCTTTCCTCCAAAATGTTATTAGAATGACCTCCTAGCCTGTTTCAAGTCTTGTGTGGTATTACAACCATTTTTCTCACAAATAAAGATTAGATTGTCTTAATTAATGAAATATGAAGTGATGAAACTGTTAAAACTGAATTTCTTAGTTTATAATCCAGGCTGATGAACCACAAAGCTCAAAGATTAAGAAAAAAAATGGGTGTTTTTTAGCTTAGACTACTCTGAATAGATGAAATAAAAATCACAGTATTGTAAAATTTGCCTGTTAAAGCATGATGTTATCACAGAGCTTGTTTGTTGTTGTTTTTCTTTAATCTGTAACTCGGGCAAATACATAGCATGCAAAAAAGGAAAACCCTGGAAGAGTTCATTGAAGGTTATGTAAACAATGAGTGTTAAACAATATCACTAGTATATCATCTTGCAGAAGTTCAGTAAGTATGTGCGCATCATCAGATTTTGAAATAGTACAAATCTAGTCTGTCTGCTTGGGTGTGGAAATACATCTGCAAAGGCTTTACTAGAATATTCTGCAATTTTCTGTCCAGGTTCAGTCATTTATACAGGGAGGGAGTTTCTTACTTACAGGATTTCATTTTACCGCACTCAAAGGATGATGCTCAAAGGACCACTGGAAATGTCAGAAAGTGAGTCTCTGAGCCATGGCAGAACTGTGTAGAGAAGTTTTTGGTATTCAGGACATGGACTGGATGGGAATTTAAAAAAAAAAAAAGTAAAAAACCCACTCTCCTGGAAGATGTGGGTGGGGAGCCACTCTGTTCCTATACAAAGTTTACAATTTTCTGACTGAAAATCCTGACAACAACGAGGCCAAGCACAGAGGATGACAGAAGCATTGTGAGTACTCATTCACCCCCCAAAACACTGAATGAGTGAAGCCAGGCCATGCTTACCAACATGTTTATCTTTCCTAAAAGAGTCTTTCTTTGAGATGAACCTCAATGTCTGTAATCCTAGAGGAATGATATTTTGCGTATATATAGCATCTTCAAAATGAGAAGATCCAAAATTTCCTTATAGTAAACTACTTCAATTAAAATGCTATTTATATATCTCTCTTCTACTAGAAATAATGGCAGTTTGAGATTACCTAGTAAATTCACACTTTTGAAATACATGAAAATAATTTTCCCCACATATTTCTTAATTGGATAAATAGTTTGTAGGTGGAAAATACCATCTGGGATCTATTGGCTGAGCAGTTTCATAGGGCAGATAGACCAATCATGATCTACAACTGAATCAAGATGTTAATCATGTGTTTTTAATTGTTAGTTTCAATCCTTACATGGAACGCAATTTTTTTTTTGTTTGTAATGTCTGTAATATTCCATAGCATGTCATAAGAAATCTTTAAACAAAAGATATTGCACTTTCTGAAAGGAAGAGAGAAATTGGTTTGCATAACTCAATGAAGATCACAATATGTATCATAAGATTTACTGACGTTTAAGAAGATGAAGTATTTCATCTGCTCAGGGCAGAACGTCCAGTGTAAGATAGCATGCAACAATGCATATCATAAAAATAACTGTAACACAGTGTCCAAGAACAAAACTCTGAATTCTTTTATATTATTAAGTAGTATGAAAATACAGAATATGACAAGATGATATGTTCAGAGAAACAAAGATTATCATAGCAATACTCACAGTTATTTATATTGACCATTTGGTTGTGTCAGCAAAGTAAATAGTACTGTTTTCAAATATTTACTTATAATTTAACTGATACATCTCAAGAGCACAAAAACTATTCCCAACAAAACATTAGCACATTTCTCAAGTAGGTAAACAATTACAAAAGGAGCGTATTTTCCCCTGGTGATTCCACTTATGTACATGCCTAAATTTTGGTGTCATACCCTGTGAGCTGAATCCGAACCCTGTTGCTACAGTTTTGTTTCAGCTGCCTAAAAACCAGTTTTCATTGCCATTTGAGAGTCCTACCTTGCTTTGCCTCCAGCTACTGGTCTTAAAGATCTTGTTCGTGTAAGTCCCCTGCCATATTTGCCAGGCCTGTGTGAATGACTTGGATGACTAAAACATTTCAAGTAGCAGTAGATCCACATGCTTAAGCAATTTAATTTATCCTGCACAGTTTTAAAGAGAGTAATCCACAGGCTACTTTTCACAGAACTTATCCATTAAGAATATTTGAAAATGTAAAAATAGTACTAGTATTAAAAGGTTTTAAGTATAACACCAAATCCTTATTTGCAAATGAGAATACAAATGTCAACTATGGGAGCTCTCTACAAATGAATGAAAAATGGGAAAGAATATTTTCTTCCCGTTAATTGCAGAGCTCATCTGGTCTACAACACAGATAAGTGCACCACAAAAAAGATATCATTTGATCTTTAAGACTTTAAGATTTTCATTCGCTTTTGTTCATCTATGAAAAGAATACCATAACAATTCTATAATACTGAAGTAATCCTCAGTTAGTCTTGAGTTCCTCTAAATTCTGAACTAGTTTCCCGCAAGGTAACTATATTTACATGCTGAAACTGAAATGCTCTTGAGTTGTTTTCCAGCTTTTAGTTTAATTTATCATTTGAGATTGATCTGTCCCATCTTAGTCAGCTAGAAATCAGACACTAAAAACTAGGCTGGCCACCCCAGCTTCTCTCAGTGGGGAGAAACAACACTTGGTAAGAACCACTCATTTTATCAGACTTGGAGTTGTAACCCTTAGAGTTCTCAAGTTAGGAGAGGTGAATTGCATCATAAGTGAAAATTAGGGAATTGCAGCTCTTGAGTTATTTGCAGATTTTGAAGATGAGCAGAAACATCCTTTTGGCTGGAAAAGTCATTTTAGTGACCAAATGCTACATACGCATCTTTTAGAATGTTTCAAAAGATGTTTTTTTGGTTGCATTTGTTTGGTTGGTTGGTTTTTTAATGAAACAAACATTAAATTAAAACGTTTTGTATTTGTAGGTTCTGAAATTTATGATCCAAAACCTTACATAAGGGGCAATTTATGATGAACAAAATTATGAAAAGCTATTTGTTTACAATTATTATTCTGTATAAAACATATCATGACAAAGTAAAAATGGAAAATTCCTGATTTCCCATTTTCATCCCACCATTTCTTTTTTAAAAAATAGTTTGTTTTTCAAATACTTTAAAATACCATTGAACAAATTGAAATTTGACAAGCAGCTGAATTTGGATTTTTGTATGATGAGTACTACGTACTGAAAGATTTAGTAGAATGCATACACACAGTTAAGGATTCTTGCTTTGGAAAAAACAGTTTTACAGTTCTGCCTTCAAATTCTAATTTGATTTCTTAAATCTGTGGAACATTAGACCGCTTTTACCTCAAATATAGCAACAGCAATTATTTCCCCATGTATACAGATTGCAGAAACCTGAAAAAATGTTGATTTTTTAAGTCTTTATTTAACATGAAGTTAACTTCATTGTATATATGAATTTCAATTTATGAATTAATTAAAACCCACAGCTGCATTGAAATGCATTAAAATGATAAAAGTATTATTTAAATAATAAAATGAAGGTCATGATAATTAAGTTTTATATTTGAGGTCAACAGAAACATACACTTGAAAGAAAATACCTTATATGTAAAGGGAAATGGAATTTTCCTAACATATCCTTCAATACAAAACACTCTCTTAATTTTCATGCAGTTGTCCATTATTACACATGAAAGAGATAATCACATTATTCATGAAACTTTGAAAGCCGTTCTGTCAGGCTCTTTCCAGCTCCAATATTTCAATGTCTCCTTCTTTGGCAGCACCACATTCATACCGGAAAAATTCACTCAGGATTTCCCAATCAGATAACAGATTCACTATAGTCTAAGTGCAGCAGTCAAGCTTGATGTTCAGCTAATATTTTTATTTAAACGATGTATAATGTAGACACCAAAATTAATAATTGCTTTATGAAGTAAATATTCTGAAATGTTATAAAAATAGAGCCTGACAGCCATTGGATATTTTTTTCTGATTTAATGGGTATTGAGTCAGCTCCATACTTCATATTTTTTATTCCAATACTATGAAAAGCAATGAACGTTGAAAGACAGATATTATTCATTGTAATCTACGCATTTAATTACTTTAAATAAACAGGTAAGACACTGTTCTCATTTAAACTGAAGACTCATTACATTGGTGCTTTGTGTAAAGGGACCTTAGAGTAAATGAAAGTCAGGATCTTAATCTATAATACAAAGAGAGCATAGGCTAATCTTTCTTAGCATAACAAGTAAAAGAGATAAACATATCGGTTCTATAAACATGGGATACCACTGTAGTGTTGTTTGTATTTCTTTTTACCTTCTGCATCGGTTAATCCTACTCCCGACTGCTTTACTGGTTCTTGTCCATTCTGGCTCATCTTCCCTCTGTTAAAAGATATGGTGGTAGTTGTCAATAAGATCATAAAGAGATGAGATGTAAGAAAATGATACACCCAAGCCAGTGAGGCTTGGTTCTGTACAAAAAGACAAACATGACAGGTATTTCTAAAAACCAAAAAAGTGTGTGTGTATATATATATAAAAAAATTAATTTCAAGAAAATAAAGTGGACAGTAGTTTTTTTCTATTGCTATTTGGACAGACCACTTAGGAATATTATTTTTTTTTCTCTTTTGGAGGCAACTGCAATCACATCTTGCTAAGCCTGTACATTCTTATAGAATGGGGCCATCAGGTACTGTCTGCTACCTGCCTCCCATCAGCCTGAGGTTCTGCAATCAGTCTGCATAGCTTCTCTTCTTACTTTATCCTGTTATGGTGAACAGTGAGATAGATAATAAGGAGTCACAAAATTGGTATTTGGTCTACAATACCGTTACTTCAAAGGCAAGGCATATTTGTGATCATTATCTTCCTTTAATGAATGATTTTACATTACAGTTTAGGTTTAGTAGAAGAAACAATTCAGTTCTGAGACTTACATTAATCTTAAAGTAAGGTGAGTGGAATAGATCATGCTCTGGAGGTCCCTATCTTTCTCCACTGGATGTAGAAAGAACCTGGATTACAACCTAGATGTCTATTTTTAGGCAATGAAAGTTAGGGAAAATGTAAGCTATCTTTAAACATACTTGTTGCAAGCTCTAAGGCATGATTACAATCACTCTCAAAACCATGTGTGCTACCATGAGACGTTTGTGCTTCTATTTGTCTTTCTCCCTTAAGACTCTGAAATGCTGTGATAGAGAATATAAGGCATTATCTTCAGGTGCATGTGATTCCTCTGGGGTTAAAGGGTCAGCACTGTTCTTTGCTACCAATGAGCCAGCTTCATGTTTCACAGCAGCAACAGAAGCTGTCCAAGTTCACAATGAACTAAAAAATTAGTATAAAATGTCAGTTTTTAAAGTAATTTTAAATTCAGTTTTAACTGAAAGTTATTCTTTTCTTCTTCTGTGAGGTAATGCTTTATAAAACGTATTACAAATATGATACAAGAATTATTTGTCCCTAGGGTTAGATTCCTTACACGTTGTTCAATTGCTTTTCACCTTTGCATTCAAAATTAACATAATTTTACAGACATTGTACTGGTATAGATGGTTACACAATACATAGGCATAGTGAATCTGGTCATTATCATAGTTGATATCATGAGTAACTTTCAGGGGTATTACAACTGGATAATAAGAGTCTCCCCCCAAAAAATCTCCCAAATAGAAAGACTTTACAAGATATATTCAGCTGTGTATAACTGTATATAATGATTATTTTCCCTTGATAGTTATAACAATATTTAATATTGGCAAGTATTCTAATTAGTTACCTCATCAAACAATTCCCATGGTGTCACTATTTAATTCTTTTATTTTGCTTCATGACTAAATGTTCCTATGGTTAAAAGCATTTGGACATTTGGACTACAGTAAAAAGTCATCAAACAATTCCCATGGTGTCACTATTTAATTCTTTTATTTTGCTTCATGACTAAATGTTCCTATGGTTAAAAGCATTTGGACATTTGGACTACAGTAAAGAGTTTAAAACTCGGCCTATCCAATACTTTTTCTATTGATAGATCAGAAACTTAATCTAAACAGGGATCTTATAACCAAAAATGTTTTTATATGCCAAGACACATAAAATTATTTAGCTCACTTAATGATTCACATCCAAATTGTGAGCTGTAGTCTTATGGATATGCTGAATTAGTGTACAAAGTCAGAGTCCCTGAAGTCATTATCAAGCCAGTATGAATGCAAATGTTGACTAGAATTTCAATCATACATATATTCAGATAGATACGAATTTTAATCCAGAATTCAAAATGAAATCAGTTATCTATTTTAAAACTTTCTCCCTAGGCATGATCCCAAAGGTGTCTGATGGTAGACAGTAATTTTGTCATTCATTTTCATTACATTGCCATGTAAAGCCCTTGAGACTAACATGAAAACGAAAGCATTTTTTGTCTATGTAAATGTCCCGTGTAACTTTTAAAGTCTCTGTCTAATATCATCATCTAAACAATTTACTTTAAAAATACCATAATAAAAAAGATACTCTAGCCCTTAACAGAAAATAAGAGGGCTGGATATATTTTACTTAATTAAGTAAAATTCATGGGAACAAATTACTAGAAGAGAAAAGCTGAAGCCATGGAGACTTCTTCCTGCTTTTCAGTAGAAGTGTGTCTGATTTCAGGTTTAATAGGCTGGTGAATCTGTCAGCTAAATACCAAGCAACTGTAGATACTGTCACATTGCTAGATAATACACAGTAAGTGATACTATTTGGACTCAAATTTAGCATATGTGAACCAGAAACTTCTATTGAGAGCTCCATCTCGTGTTTCTGTGCACAAAGGTTTTATGCATCTTTACTTTTTTCATTAGGAATGATGAGAAAATAATTTTCTTTTGAGATTGTCAAATTCAATTAAAGATTGTCTTTTTGCTGGGAAGTACAACTCATTTTAACTTAGAACAACATGAGTGAAAAGTTCAATGAAGATTAAATGATTGGCACCCCACAACCTGAGCTCACATTGGCCTCCTAGATTCTGAAAATGAGACTGAAAATATTAGATTTGTGTCTATTTTCCTTTTAGCCACTAATAAGCTGTAGACAAATACCATTGGGCTTGATTTTAGAAAATGATGAATACTTAGAAATGTCACAGTTCTAGAGAATGAATTTTTTCTTCATTCAAGCTTTTTTAGGAAGATTATATCAGACTCTTGTGACTAATAATTCAAGACTGCAGGGGAAGAGCAAAACCTGCGTCCCAGAGAAAAGGAACTTTTTCAATGGAAACGTTTCATGGAACAACTATTGCAGACACTGAAAGAGCAATGACCACCAACTAATATTTTGAGAACACTCAATCTATAAAAAATTCAGGTCAGAAACATTAAGCTGATCAGGAGCAATTACTTTTTCCTGTAAAGGAATATAAATGAAATTGCTAAATGAAGGTGCATGCTGCCAAAGTTGAGGGGAAAAAAATCCTGGCAAAACTTTTCTCTGTGGAGTAGTTATCCATGTAAAATGACTGAAAATTAAATCATTTTATAGGATCATTGCACTGATCGTAGCTTGATAATTCCTACAGTGACTCCCTCCCAAAAATCTTTTTTCCAACCAAGAACTTCTGAGAATTTCTACTCAAACTCTTAAAAACTTGGGGAAAGTTGGTTTATATCCAGAATCTGAATTTCAGTTGCACTGCTAACACCTATTTCTAGAAGGAGGTCAATCTGAAAACTTAAACTAAGCGTTCTCAGGCCTACGAAAGTTGTACTTTTAAAACCTAACCCAAGCCCACCTCTACACACTTGCATCAAAGGCTGAGACTTGCACCTCTCCTGTGTGACAGCAATAAATTCATGCGGTTGAGGCAGAGGTTTGGTTCGTTATTTATAATTCAGTGTTCAACAAAGCAGAATAAAAATACAAGCTCTGAAAAATTCTCCCCCTTTAGCTGCTATTCTACTGCACAACTCAAGTCTGCAGAGCAAACTACTTAAGACGACTGGCAAGTGAAAGGGCTACACATAGTCAGTGCACAGAGGATAGAGTATATTAAAGGAAAAGCCTTACATTCTTGGGATGGGAAATAGATTATTCTCTCCTGTGGCACTGCTGCTGCCTTCGCTATCCATGCTGTATCCACTGCCAAAACTACTGGCTGACGAGCCAGTAGAGACAGAACTTTCTGCAGGTCGGTGATTAGTAGACCTTGCTGTATAGGGCGGGAACAGTGGGTTACCAAAAAACTTGTAAGACATCAGTACCATCCACATTAAGAAACGCTTTCACTTTTTTACTTTACATTCCAGTATTGCGTTATCATCTTTTGCAGATGATGTTTATTTTCGTGCAGAATAAGGTGTTCTAAACCAAATAGTATACCGCCATATTTTTTCTCCAGTCATATTAATAGTTCAAATCAACAGCCTGAAGGAAAAAAAGAATGGGTTAGATTGATTAACACTGCTTTTCTGATTAAAGCTACAGAAAGCCAGTTATTCATCTGAAACATTTCATATGGTAATCTTGTAATAATGAAAGTCCCAGTAGGCATTCCTCATATTCCTCATGAAACATTCTTTGCATTTGGTGATTTTGAGAAGGAGAGGAAGCTGAAAGGAAATATAAGTACACCATCTATAGTCACAGAGACTGTATGAAGACCTCCACCCCTCTTCAGACGTAACACAGCTACTGCATTATATTTCTCAACTGCTTCTATCCATCTGGATCTCTCTTACTACATGCCTAGAATGTTAATGCACATATTTTGATGTGAGATGCCCTAATCTTGTTTAAGACCATTTGGTGTAGAAAATGTACACCAGCATATGTTATTTTTACATCAGATGCCTTATTTTGTGTTTTGGATATTATTGTACGACATGAACAAATCTTCCGGTATTCAGCCTTTAGCAAGTTGAGAAATACAAACAAAAAAGGACACAGTGACATTACACATAATAATTAACACAGAAGCAGTAGAATAGCTATTCTCATATTGAATAACACAATTTTCTGGGAATATTAACACAGATTTTTGGAATTTTTTTGTTAAACGTCCTCTGCTACATCTACTATTATGTTTTATCTATTCCAACTGACTGAGCATATATACTGAAGATAAAAAATACTTTTTTGTAAAGTTATTTTTCTGTGAAGACTTAGTGAAGTTTTATGTTATTCTGGTGAACTGTGAAACTAATGCAAGCAGTTAAAAGAGATTCTTCTTTAAACAAGACATTAGTCAAATATCTAAATGGAAATTACTTCAAATAAGAGCCAGAGCCCCAGTGGTGTCTCACCTTAAACTGGCGACCAATATTATTTATGTTTGACTGAATGAATAATATTTTTGGTGAAGACTGCTGCATGCTGCCTGATGTGGGGCCGGGAAGCTGAGTGTGACTTCTCAAACGTAATGCAAAAACAGATTAATAATTGAAACTAGAAGAGAGGAATGAAGCAATTCATATATCATCGATCCTTGGGCCAAACTGTGAGTTAAGACAGAACTCTTACTCTGCAAAGAGATTCTTCACTGCTAAACCGAGCTGTCACATAACTTTTTCTTTTTTTAAACTCTGTTAGCCTCCTCTCACTATTGCCTACAGCCACAGAAGGAATCTGTCAGTCTAAATTATTTTCAGACAAAAATATTCTTCAGCTCTATTTCATGATTTTATACATTGATCATAGGCTATCTTCTTGGATGTTAATACAAAATAATAAACTGTAAAATCAGTGTTATTAACAGATACTCTCAGTATCTCATCTGGAGGGAAAGTCACCCGTGTTTTTTCCAGCAGAGACAGCCAGAGCACAGCATGTGCCCTGCACAGGGAGCTGAGTAGTGGTTGCTCTACCACTTTCAGTTTGTGGTACTGTGAGTGAATTCCCATGACTATAGTGACATGTCAGGGAACTCCTGTCGGGAAATGTCGGGCAAGAGCAAGATTTCAGAGAAGAGAGGTCAAGCTCTCCTTTATAGCGCATTATTGCCAGCTGCCCTGTATTCAACAGCCTGAACTGGGGCTATCTCATGCCTGTCCCAAACTAATCCATAACCTCAGTTCTCACAGTGTTTGTGTGACCTGTATGACTTCTGATGTTTGTTGTACGGGATTCTGAGGATTTCTTTAGGTTGGGTTGGGGTTTTTTTGCCATGGTGTGACAAATGCCTCATAGGTGAGAACAATCGGGAAAGCCACACATCTGCAAAACACATGGAAGCCAAGACAGTATTGTGCCAGCACAAAAAAGTGTCTTTAGTCCTTCCCTTAGGAATGAATTTGCTTAGTGTAGCATACATCTCCACCATAACATATGTGGTTGAAAGGGTGGTTCACATCTGGGCTCTTATTTTTATTGATTTTGCTGTAAAAGCTAGTGCCTGCAGTAATTTCTTATATCTTTACTGGTGGATTTATAAAACCAAGAGGAACCTAGAATTTAGTTCAAGCCAGAAAAGCTTGAATTAAGCCTTTATAAGTGGTTTAGAAGTTTTGCTACATCTATTTATAATCAAAACATAGTTGTTTCTTTTGAAACAGCTGTATCCTGCTGATCCATTCAGTATGCTGTATTTTTAGTTTCTCTACTGTTTTCACTCATTTACATCTTTTTCTATATTGATGTTTTTTTTCCAGAAGATCTCTTGGTGAATGGTTATAATGGATCCAAGTTTAGATTCATGACTGGATTTTGAAAATTCTAAAGTTCAATGTTATTCTCTTTTTTTGCCTGTCTGCTCTATGAAAGTAATGAACTACAGCATCAGTTTGCGACAAGAGATTAAATCCACAAATAGATTTACAGCTGGTTTTGTGACAAATTAAGAATCTGGATACAGACAACTCCTCCATAACTCATGAGACACCCACATTTTCTATATATTTATATTTTTACAGAAAAATCTAGACCTCTAAGCTTCTGCTGCTGGGTATATAGGAAACTTCCAAGTTCTGAAGATGTGGCGATGCCTGCTGCCAGGCAATATTTTGTCTGAGAGTTAGAACAACCACAGTTAGATTTGTACCCTAAGTTGAAAGTTAGAACTTGTTCCCTGCTCTCATGTGTAAGGGACTAGTTTGTACATTCATTTCAGTCTTGCCCTTTCTCTTTGAACAAATGCAAACGTTGTCTTAGGAACTTTAACAAGAAAGGCTGAGTTCACTGCGGTACTCCTCTAGTCTTACTAGCCTATGTAAAGTCTGTGAAGTCCTGTAAGTGCAAGAGCAATTGCCACCTTTCTTGGCCAATTGGGTTCCTATCATAAAAGGAGATAGAAACATAAAGGACAAGTAACTAAAGCGAGATTAGGACAGGTTCACTTCTGAGTTACAGAGCTTCTGCTTACAGCTGTCTATGCTAGAAAAAGCCTAAGTTCTCAGGTTTTGACATCAAAGTTCTAGTGGGAGGTGCCTTAGTCTGTAGAGAGTTGAATAGGTTTGTATGGATTCACTCATTTTTTGAGGTCCAGAGATTGGATATTCTCTTTTAGTATCACAGAGGTGCCTGATACTACAGGGTGTAGTCTTGCTTTGCCTAAATGTACCACATGTATTTGAATAGGAGCTTGGGCAAAGGCAAGTGCCATAATTTGAACATTAAGTATCCAGAGTATGGAAGAACTATGTTTCATTGCTTCCTTGCCCATTGGTTTTTCAAATTATTTCCCGATTCTTAGAAAAAACCCAAGAACAACAACCTTTTAAAAACTCCTAGAAAGCTTAGAAAACTTTTAGAAACTCTTAGGAAAAAACTTCTCATATGTAAGGTTTTGCTGCCAATTACATATGATGCTGAAATAATTTCCATTTTTGAAGAAAGCAAAGATTTTTCAGGCCTCAGCAGACGGAAGAGACTATGCTTAACTGAAGATCATTACCCAGCATCATCATTTGGCCTCTTACTGGGAGACAGGAGATACCCTTTCACCCCTCCAGCCCCTTCTCCATGAACTGTTTATGCAGTTTATCAGGTGCTTGGTACTTTTTAAGGATTGTAATTTCAATGATGTCTGGGCTGTCCAGCCATTGGACTATGAAGAACAGAAATAGGAAAGGAAAGTTTAAAACTTCAGAGCTGCTTCCTCTGAAATAGTGCACAAAATTTCCTATTATACAAAGCTATTGTTGTACTTTGATTTCATTTTCATCTGCTAATCCTATTGTAGCTGGTCATTCCCCGATGAGATGAAATGTTCTCTACTTTGAAGGTCTGTTGGTGGGTTGACACGTCATATGTAGTAGCTAGCAATGTGGTATTAACGCTGCCTCTGAGTGACACTGTTTTACTGTCTGTTGTACAGGCTGCCGTGAGCAAAAGTTTCAGTTCAACCATTCTAGTGAATAATACATAAATGAGTTGGAATTAGAGGAATTCTTTCAGATTTTAAGAAAGTGGATCATAATGTTATCCCTGGTGTAGGATCAGGGTTTTCCAAAAAAAAAAAAAAAGATAATGGTTAGCCAGATACCTTTTGTACTCTGTAGTGTTTACAGGGGAAAAAAAAAAAAGAATTTTCCTTTGACAGAATGATATTTGCCTGCATATTCCCTTATGCCTTCTTGGAAAAGAATTGCTGATTCAAGAAAATTGAGGCTAGCACTTACCTCACCTTTAGCTCCATTTTTTTAAATTTATTTTTTAAAATTGTTTTAATTATTAGTCTTAGCATGGTATTAGTTGTATGCATCTATGGTGAAAACATGGTTTTTGCTTATGCTTTGGCTTATGGACACAGTTAGAAAATCAGCTTTTATAACCAAGGAAAACATGTAAGTCATGCTTTATTATAAGAAGTTATCATATTAAAATCAGTAAGAAAGGAAAGAATGGAAGCCATATGATTTCACTTAATCTTTCAGAAAAGTCTGTTTTTACAGAAAAGATGCTTTTTAAAAACCTAACATAAGGGAGATCGATAATTCACACAAGACCTATAGCCATGAACTGTCAAATCAGTCAGCAGCAAAATGGAAACAATCTAGCACTGTCAGCCAGTCCAGCCATTCTTCTACAGTGAATGAACTTCTTTTTTAAAGAAAAAGACTTAAATTTGAAAAACGGGACTATGCTGTTCTGTGGTTCCTCTGGATAAAAGAAGAACAGACTCAAACAAAACTTTCTCCTGGGGATTAAATTGTGGATATTCCCCTTTTCAGGTATCTGTCTAAAAGCAGAAATACAACGGTCAAAACACATTGGGAAAGACAGTTCCATTTGTAAACCAAACAGGAGGAGGGAAAAATGCTTTTGAGTATGCATTCAGGACTAATTTTTGAGACTTTACCTCTAATTGCTTGAAAAAAAAATTATTCTTTAAAACTGTCGGTCTTGTGAGAAACCCTGGGTGACAAAAAAGGGCTGATAGCATCATGCTGAGTCTTTTCAAAGAGGTGCAAGCCCATGGGAACAGACGAGATCACTGATCTGCTTTGGATACTTATCTGCTGACCAACAGACTGGGCATGTCACACACAGCGTCTTCTGGCAGAAGCTTGTCTACTCTTCACTCTCAGTCGCCTTGTGTTTCAAGTGCTCCAACCTCGAACTGCCCCCGAGGTGCCCGTTTACCTGTTTTTATGAAGGGTTTGCTAGCACTAAAAGCAAGTGCTGCTCAGGCTCGCTCTGTAAGGCTCTGCAGTGTAAAACCCTGTTCTTGGGACTGCTAGTTGCATCTTTTGTGAACCGGCAAGAGAATGGGGATACATAAATAACTAGTGATCAAAGGCATATACCTCAGGTCAGTTCTGATAGATTCTTTTCCTCACTCTTCCTCATACTGAACAGTACTTTAGACCACGGTCTCACCCATTTCAGCCACATTTGTTTATTAGACACGGCTTTGACATCACACTGAGCAGTGATATTTTGTGAAATTTCCACACAACTCTTTACAGAGCAATTTACCATTTGAAGTGAGTAATGGCAGAACAGAACTCATCTTAAACTGTGGTGATGGCATTTCTTTACCCAGCAAAGCAATTCTGATGAAATAATTTTCTTCCATGTGCTCTGTAGGGTTAGGCTACCACCTAATAGACTTTTGAAATAAGAGTTATCAAATGAAGAATCTGAGCAATTTCCTGAAATTACATGTCAGCTTAAAATGGTGGAAGAGTAAATAGCAGGAATAGCCGAAGCAAAATGTGCCAGCTATTAGACTGAAATAAGACTCAAAAGACAGCCTCAGATTATTGCTATCTGCAGAGAGTGGGAACAAAGTGTTCTTGTTTTGATAATGATTCTTGGAAATGGGTTATTTGTAGCAATATGAAGGCCCATTTAACTTGGAAATTAAGGGACTAGTGAAGCTAGGCATAAAACAGCTTTGGGCAGTAAATTATTTAAAGTGTGAAGGAAACCTAAATTATTGTAGGAAATTAAAATATGGCATTGCCTATTAAAAGTGTGAAAATGGGTATAGACTTAAAGGGACCCCAAATAAGCAGGTATTTAAATCCACAATCATATCCAATCCGAAAGATTAATAGAACCTAGGAATCAATTTCCTTTCACTCCACATTGTTGCTAACACCGGTAAATAGAACTTAGTGATAAGGAAAATTCCTGTCGATTTTAATTTCTTACAGCTAAGTGGCTAGAAATTACACAGTGCTAGCTCAGACCTGTATCATGGACTTTACAGTGCTAGCAATATCTTGGTACATACATCACACCACATTTCTGTGTAGCTTTAACTTGTTACGCTGACACTTAATGAACTTTTGTCAAAGTTGTTGGACCAAGGGAGTTAAAAGCAGGTGTGCTGCCTTTTGAACTACAGTGTTTTAAACTGGAGGTCTTTGAGAGGTGTAAATTGACAGACTCATTTGGGTACAATTGTGAAAATGCTGACACACGGTCTGTCTACTCTGGATATGCTAGCTAACAGTATTAGCTCTGATAGTCGACCTCCCTCTGACCAGTAAAATCACTTGACACACAACTATTTGGAAAGTAGTTTCCTCTTAGAATATCACAGAAAAGCTTTTGTGTCATGATGGAAAATTTGTAATGTAAAAGATGAAATGTTCTCTATGAGATGGGAGAAATAAATTGGTGCTGGGTACATGCATTAGGTTTGGAAGTTTTCAGAAAATGTGAGGTTTGGGGTTGAAAAAACCCTTTCGATTATTGAATAAAGATATATAGGAAAAATAGACAGAAATTGCTCTAGAAATATATTGTTTGTATTACCTTAAATGCTAATTTAACAGGTATGTTTGGACCTTTAACTGAAACACATGGTATTTTCTCTAGGTCTTTAACATTTGCTAACTAATTCAGGTCAAGGGTATAGCAGGGCTTTTCTCCTGGCAGGTTGTTTGCTTGTTTGGTTGTTTTTTTAATGTGTGCCAGATAAAAGAGGAGGTGCATATGGCATCCATCATCATATGATGTTCAAGCAACAGCATATTGACTTGTAGCTTCTCTCTCATGAGCGTCTGTTTGAAAGGATAGAAAAATGCATAGGACTACAATGACATTCAGGCTTAAAATTACCTACTTAGCTATTTAAATATTAATTTACTGTTCTGCAAAGATCCTAAGAAGAATCAAAATAATTTTCTAGAAATTCTCCTTTGGTCATAAAATATTTTTTTTTGTTGTTGACCATTCAATATTCTGATGTAATAAAGGAATTGTTTTTTCATTGTACAATCATTGCACCTTTTGGGGCAAAACTGACACCTCTTCCTCTGCAAATAAGGACAAGACCATTGAATTTTACCCGTTAAGCAGGTATGTTAAACACCTATTTAGACACCACAGCTCCCTATAAAACTGTGTACTTTAAAAAATGACCAGTTATGTCGATAAATGCTGAGTATATGGTGAACACTATATTTTTTTTTGTGCTCTGAACTTCTTATTTCACTAGAAACTACACTTTCTATTCTAGTGAGGCAGAGCTGATGCACCTTTCTACTTCACATTGACACTGAAGGGAAATGTTGCTGTTCCTCACCTTTCTTCTTCACTTTATTGGAAGTTATTAAAACTGAAGCATGTAGTTCATTCTTTTAAAACTATAAACTGGCTTTGAAAAGGCCTTTTACATAAAATCAGTAAATAACTATATTGCAGATACACCTACTGTTTTATATGCATATATCCAGAGAACTGGTAATTATCATCAGAGTATCTCTAAATGTTCATATATCTGAAGAACTCTAAAATCATTTATTATATTTAAAACATAAGTGACCTACCAAGTCCATATAATGGAAAGATCCTTCTGTGGAATAAATTACTGACTTAAAAGGAGGTGGACTGATTTACGCTATCTCTAAAACTGACTCATCTGGTGGATAAACCCTAATACACAGATTTATGTTGAAAGGAATGTGCTTAATTTTATGTGAATGTGTAATTGGCAATGATTCAGATTTTTCACAAAAACGAAATCAAATTAACTCAAACCTAGGCACTGCTCTCTCCCTCTGGCTTGGATCCCTTGCAACTTCTGCCTTCAAAGGGCTGGCTCTGAAATTTTATTTTTCCTCTCTGAGGGGTGTGCTGGGAATGTGTATTATGCAATTGGTTTCTTTGCAGATCACACTCTTATCTCTCACAGGCAACAAGGAAATTATACTTCAGGGTTTATTTTTAATTAAATGTTGTAGTTGAATATTGGATTTTACAAAGGTGCTGAACAAAGACCAATGTTTTTTGTTGTAGCTTCACCTTAATTTTAAAACAGATTGGTTAAAATACATTTTTCACTGTTTAAAATGAATACAGAAATAGTTTAGTCCAATAAACTTAAACTGATGCAAGTCCTTTGCATTCACAAAATATAGTAAGTATACCACGGGTACTGGTTTTGTTTATGATTTCCTTTTTACTTCTCATCAGACATACAATTAATAACTGACAAAATACATCCAATAGAAAAGGTCCTAGGAGTCAGAAGTAGAGAAAGATTTCTCTGGGGCATTCTAAGAATGACTGAGGGTTCTTGTTTTGTTCTGTTTTTTGAAGTGCCAATGACCATGCGTTGTGTATATTTGTCAGAAGTAAAAAGACAAAAGTACCTTGTCTCTTCATAGTAACTCTAACCTCACTTATATATTAATGATATTAATGTGGGATCTTATTCCCATAACTCTCTATGATGCTTCTAATATTGCTGAGCCAAATGCATATCAATACACATCCTTTCTGCAATTTTAAAAGTAAAGAAGCTAGCATAACAGTTCAGTGGCAAGCATTCTTGAAGTCAACAGCTTAGCTATTTCCTTATCATAAAAGCGTATGTGAATGCTGATTCAACCTCATATCACAAGCAAAAGGTTTTAGCATTGCTTGTCTATGCCAAAAAGCATCACAGGACTACAAGTATTTATGATAAATCTCTACGGACACGACATCTCAGAAGATCATAAGAGTTATTTAGAAGAGAAGAGAAGAGAAGAGAAGAGAAGAGAAGAGAAGAGAAGAGAAGATTTCAGTTGGAAGGGACCTACAACAATCATCTAGTCCAACTGCCTGACCAGTTCAGGACTGACCAAAAATTAAAGTATGTTACTAAGGGCATTGTCCAAATGCCTCTTAAACACTGACAGGCTTGGGGCATTGACCACCTCTTTAGGAAGTCTGTTCCAGTGTTTGACCACCCTCTTGGTAAAGAAATGCTTCCTAATGCCCAGCCTAAACCTCCCCTGATGCAGCTTTGAACCATTCCCACGCATCCTATCACTGGATCCCAGGGAGAAGAGCTCAGCACCTCCCTCTCCACTTCCCCTCCTCAGGAAGCTGTAGAAATCAATGAGGTCACCCCTCAGCCTCCTTTTCTCCAAACTAGACAAACCCGAAGTCCTTAGCCACTGCTCATAGGACATGCCTTCCAGAATTAGATTTCTATGGTATACATCCCAGGAATAGGATGGGCCTTTCAGTCATGATGCCTGAACTAGTATCATGGTGGCCTCTGGTCTCTGCCTGAACTGAATGTCTGGAGTTGAGCTGTAGAGTAAGACAATATGTGTGTGGGTGGATGCACACACGTGTGTAGATAGGTATATTTATGGAAGAGTTTTTAAGGCTCTCATAAGAAACAACTTGTTATTTCTAAATACAATGTTTAAAATTATTTGTTAAATTTGCTCTTGTTAATTAGCTGTTTTAACATCACACTAGTTCTCTTAATGACTTGTTGCCTTTAGGGTATATTGTTTGAAGTATCATTCCCTCTTTGTCTCCTACAACCTTCTCAGCCAGACTATATTGTCCACGGTGTGCAATGGTGTTGACAGAAAAACCTTCACTGAATCATGAGAGGGATTACAGCACAAGAGATCTGGGAGTCCAGTCTGTAAATTTATTGGGATAATCCCTCAGATTCCATGGAAATAAGCAAAATGCTCCAGAAGTCAAAAGAACAGTGCCAATTTGAACCAACTGAGATTCTGGCTCTTTATTTGTGATGAGGGGATAAATTGATGATATGTGGTATTTAGGTTTGATGTACAGGTGCCTACAGGTAGAAAATAACTTTTTAACAGGCTGATAGGAAAGTTATCAAGAGATTGAGCTATACATGGATCAAAACTCCTTTCCTTTCCACTGGTGGTCTGAAAAATTATCTATGCTAATGACTTTTGACATAACAACTATGTTGGGAGAGGAAAAAGAAACTGTTAATGTCCCAATTAGAATTCCAGAAACAAAAATGTGCAGTTAGGTTTTTGTCACAGTGCAAGAAATGTTCAATCATGCTTAAGCAGATCAACTTGGATGCATGCTTTTTATTAGGCAACAACATGAGCAAAGCTATACCATTTTTCAACAGAAGTCTAAGTCCTCCAGTGGAATGGAAGTGCACACGTCTGTTGTTTTGTAATGTTTCTTAGCACAGTTTTTCACTATGGATCTATGCGCTGATGTGGAAAAATCAAGCAGACTTCTTGATTCATGTTAACATTTGCAGCACTTAATGGAGGGGTAAAATAAATAATTAAGTATCGCAATGAATTAGTGGACATGGCAAGAAGGATTTGGGATGTGGTTGGTTTCTTAACCATGTCTTTCTGCTCACCTCCTTCAGGCTTGACTGGTCCATCAGACATCACTTTCCTGAGGGCTAGTTGGCTTTGGTCTTTGTTGTCATTGGCTGGTGGAGGCAGATTGTCAGACTGAGTTCTTTGAATAGGGAGGACTCCTGCTATGCTGTGTCTGTGCTGCTTCCTGGCATGATTAGACTGACCGCTTTTATATGCTGCTGTGGCAGTGTGGGTGAAATGGAAACCCAGAGTATGTATCCTCAGATGGAACCAGCTTAAATGTTATTCATGCAAACAGAAGTGTTTTTTTCTGTATTTAAATAAGTAGTGTTTTCAAACACCAAAGAGACACCACATGCACAGCATTAAAGAGTATTAAAACTGGCTGTTTCTTTATTAACGATGGTGAAGACAAGGGAAATAATTTTCCCCCAGTTTTTGCATTATACCATGGTAAGTTTATGGCATATCAACAAATCCTGAAGACAAACACAATGATTCCACAGTCAGAGAGTTTTAATTTGCCATCAACTAAATCCTCAGCTAGCAATCAGATACTGGTTTGAAGTATACTCTGGAGAGCAATCCTTTTGAATGGAAAAGTTTTAATTTATTAATCTATTTAAAGTCAGATGAAATCTATCTTGACCCTTAATCAATCCATGGTACAAAAATTCCTAGAAAAATTGAACTCACTATGACACCTGACTTAGTTCTCAACTCCCTTTGACTTCGCTAACTCAATAACACTGTCGAAATCTGGTGTTGTTAATGGCTTTGTGTGTTTAATGATTTTGCATTTAATGTGTTTAATGTTTTTGTCTATTGCTGCTCTGCTGATCACTAACATGATTTTATCTGAGATATTAAGAAGGTTTTATTATATTTCCTTTCCAAAAAAATTAGATATTTACAGTCATGTTTCAAAAATAGAAATCTTAGCCATGTAGTTAAAAAACCTTTAACTTTAAATCTTATTTTGTGTATATAGTACTGTCCTTCCTGATTACTACTTATAGATATATCTTGTTGTTAATGTGCTCTCAGTACTTGTGTGCAACTTGAAGAGCTGGCAGCCGCATCTCTGCAGTTTTGATTATTTCATTGGTAGTTATTTAGTGACATCAAAACACCACCACACAATGGAATTTTCTGAGAGTCATGCACAACCATGGAACATCATGGACCATGAGTGAAGGGACTGATGGAGAAACAGCCTCTTTCACTGCAGTCTATATAAATTAAAATAAATAAATAAATAAACAAAAGACTTCTAAATACAAGAGTATATTGTAATTATATGTATTCACACACAGGCACACAAATAAAGACATTGAACAGAGTGAGCACAGTGTGCCAAGAACAGAAAAAAAATAGCCGAAAAGGGAAGGACAGCAGGGAAAAAGGCAACAGATGAACATTAAGCTGCCATGCTGAGGAATTTATTTGCGTCTTTTACTTGGTTGAAGGCGAAGCTGTTGGACAGCTGCTTCAGCAGCAGCGATGGCTGCCCCAGCGTCTTCAAGGTGAGTTTGAGTGACGCTAGTTTTGCTTTGGCTGCGAGATGGACCGTGAGAGCGTAGATGGCCTTCAGAGGAAGATTTGGAGCTCCCTGGGCTGCTGTGGGATTTCTCAATGGTGGGCACCTGCATGTCTACCAAGAAAATGAAGAAGCACAACTCTTGCATTTATTAAAAACAAACAAACAATTTCATTTTATTTCTCTTGACTGGCCTTTCTAGCTGCATTCCAGAACAAGGAATAAAGATTAAGCTGTGCAATGCCATTCAAAGTCTTGGGATATATCGTGATTAGGAAACTCTTATGAAGCATCATTTTCTGCTTCCCCACTGTTCCCTGGCCCAGAGAATAATTAATTTACTATCGGGTTTCTATCACCTGTGAATTATGCCTCCGGAGCTGGTTCACACTGGTGGAATGACAGGGTAGCCGAAAGCCTAATTTGTTTTCCACTTTCTACTTCTCTAGTATGTAGAGACTAACTAGCATCACTTACGCTGGTACCAAATACTTAGCTAATGCAAGCAGTTTTATTCTGATGAATGCCCTGGTTGAAACCATAGCCTACCTTACAATAGCTTCTATACTAACCTCTAATTTAGATATAGGTCTTAAGACACCAATCCCTAGCAAAACATTACACAGAGAAATACAGAGGAGATGGAGCAGAGTCTTATCACCCTGAGGCTCTTACCTGGATGTTATTTGGGATGGCTTTTGCTTTATTATGACATACGCTGTGTTTTAAGTGAGCAACTAGCCACTGACTACTTAGTATAAAAAAAAAAGTAGAGATAAATTTCTTGGAGCAGGAGACACTGAGATCAGTTCTGCTTTTGTAAACAGTAGTATAATTCTACTATATCAGCTCCACCGATTTCCAATACAATTGAGATATGCTACAGCCCATTATCATTGACTGGAAATGCATATGCATTATTATAGCATAATTGTTATTCTATAAAATATTAATGTGACATTTCCAGAAGATGAAATGTCATAGAATATTTAAGGAACATGAAAAATAGAAAGCTAAATATGTATTGAATTTGGCCAAGGCTACCAGAAAAATGAAAAGGGCACAGAATCTATAGTAGATGTGCAAAGCACACAGAGTGTGTAAGCTGTTGTTTTACAGACACAATTACTCAGTAAGCTGGCTAGCACTGATCGAGCCAAATTAAGCCTTGGCTCCAATGAATTAATCACAAAGATAAAGACGTTTTTAATAAAAGTGTATACAAACTTCATAGCAGTAACTTTATTTTTCTATTAGAACTTCCACACGGTAAAGGTTTTCCCATCATCTGAGAAAACATTTCATATCAGGTGCACCAACTCATTCCTACCCTTGGAGGGGTCTGGGAAAATTCCATGACTTCTGCTTTTGATGACAGATGGTTTTGGAGATTGCTGGCTACTCTGTCCAGAATGAGATTTCCCATGATCAATGTTTTCACTCTGTTCTTTCAGAGGGTACCACCGAGGAGTGTTGTCAAGCTGAGAGACGCTGGATAACTCGATCAATACCTATAAATAAATCAAAGTACAATACATGGCCTGTATCTGATCTATTAATGATTGTGTACAGCAGAAAAGTCTACAGTTGTGTTACCAGAAGTTGCAATCAAATGTAAGAAGTTAAGGGTATAAGGCTGTGTGCTGACAGATTCAGGACTCTTTGCCCATGCTCTGACCTCACCTGATACAAGCCAGCTGTGATCCCAAACCCACATTTGTTAGCATATTGATGTGTCTGAACTAATATGGCTTCTCAACTGGACCTCAGTAAGGACTATGAGCTTAGATGTAGCTCCATACCAAGATGGCTAGATAGTTTAGAGGGTAGCTTGTGAGCAGTAGCTTGAAAGCTAGGCTAAAAAGACATCTGGTCATTCTGCCTCTGTATAGACATATCCTAATAGAAGTATCGGGCAGTGTTATTTTCTCCTTTTTGTCAGTGTTAGTAAAGGGGCAAATAATTTGACATTTGTTTTTCACAAGGTCTTCATTAATATGAGACTAGTGCTTGTTGATCCTTTTCAAAAATCCACATATACAGAATTTGTAACAAAAAGAAAAGAATTGGGATATCCTTGCACTTCACTAAAATAATAGAATTCAGTAGTCCATTTAGGCCTCGAAAGTTCACTGGAAAAAAAAAGAGAGATGCAATGGCAATGTGGAAATGAAACAAGCAACTTGGCTAAAAAAAGCCCTATTGTAGCTAAAATCTGCTCTGGGCCACCTGCATTGCTAGCAGGAGTTTTGTGAAATTTCTTTTTT
>NW_008796041.1:5102720-5106333 GCF_000699145.1 Aptenodytes forsteri | reverse complement strand
AATTTCTTTTTTTAAAAAAAATAAAAAAAAAAGAGCATTACGACCAATAAGGACCCTTCCTCCCTTAATGATCTTGCAGCTGGGAGGGCCAAGAGATGTAAAGTACTAAAGAGCCATCACAGAGTCTTGAATGAAGGAAAGGACAAAAATAGCCTTGCATTTGGCTCTAAGGTGAGAGGGTTAAAACTAATGTCAGGTAGGGAGGTTTTAGAAGTGCTAGACAACTAAAGTGTGCAATTGCCTCAGGAAACTATGTCTTTGTCAGTTTATTACATGACCCTGAACAAAAGAAAGCCTCTTGAAGTTTAGGGATGGGGAAGTGTCTTCACAGCTGATTTTTTCTAGAAGGTTAAAAGCCTTTTTTCTTTCCTTTTTTCTTTCAGCTTCATAGGTTGCATATGACCTGGCTTGGTCTGTCTGGTTAGGTCTATACTTAATCTGAACAGATTAACTATTTAGCATGCTCCCTGGTGTGGTTTTTCGTCATGGCTTTGGGAAGGACTTGGAGGACAGAATGGCTGAGGATTGTTCCCAATAGGCAGTATAGGCTAGGGGCTCTGCTTTGTAGGAGAAGAGGGTTCACATTCTAGGGGTGTGAACCATGATGTGCCACTTGCCATCTGGGGCACACAAGTGGTGCTGGCCCTATTCAAGCAAGTCCTTAGGGCACAATTTGGATATCGCATATTTGATGTTATGGTGCAGGATTCCTCCGGACATCCTGGTCCTGAAATACACTGGATAGTCTTTTCAGTTCCTTTTTTCCGTGAAGAACTGTTTTCATAATTAAGTCTGAATAATTTAATAAATAAAATAGTTCTAGAGGTTGAAAATATTTGAAGGCAAAAGTTTAAATCTTCCTGTAGAAGCAGCTGCTGGAGCATCCATTTTCTAAATGTCATAAATAACAATGTTGTAAATATTCAGTAAAGCCCTGCATTTGGACAAACATGCTGAACTCAACAAGAATACTGATGCAGTATGCAGGAAATAAGTAATCATGTAGCTGCTTCGTATACATTTATTTTAGTAATTGTTCAAATAGTGACACTGATTGCTCAGTTTTGTAGTTACACAAAGAACTGGGGCTGAACTGAGTCCCTTTTTGCAAAATTCAAATGCAGAATGAGCAGAGATACTCTGAGTTACTCTGTATAAGAGCGATCGATTTTCCTGGGCTTCTGTTTTTAATTATAATCCTCTTTTGTAATAACATTTTTAATTACTTTTTTGACGTCATAGTTATTGCTGGTAATTCTGTATTATATGTGCATATGTTTGTTTATTTGCTTTTAAAAGAGAGAGAATACTTCTTCCCATGATCACTCATCCTATTTGTTATTAATTACAAGATTTTGCCTTTAGTCATACTTTGGTAATGATATTACTATTTTGTAGTGTTAAAAATGAGACCTTGATCAGCAAGACCAAATTACTCACACTCGCAGATACTTATGCATGTGCTAAATTATGGCTTGATGGCAGAATTTAATCCTTTAATCATTTACAAAGACTGATACCTCCTCAGGCTTCCCATGTTATGTTAAAATCAAGGCAGGCAGCTTATCAGTTATAACAAGAATTCCCCATTCAGTCACTGTGAAGTCTCAAAAAAAAAAAAAAGTTCAGTGAAGTAACATTGTGTTGAGTCCTAATTGAACTTGCCCAGTTTATCGAGATAAAGGGAAGGCATCTTTCATGTGTATATGAAAGAAATCATGACCATTTGTTATGAAGTCAGCAGTAAAACTGTGATGTAACAAAGGTTTTACTTAGCACATGTACCATACCTTGGAAGCAAACAGTCTCCAAATACTAGCATGCAGTTAATCAACTTTCTAACTAGTCAGGGTTAGAGAGGAGGAAATAAGATACTCACTTCACCAAGGAAGTCATTTGAGGAAAATCTGTCATAATCCCAGACAGTCACTTCCAGTGTTTTCTTTTTCAGCTGCAATTTAAGTCAAAGGATAATTAACCCCATTGCCATCATAAACTTCAGAACAAGTCTTTATGGTGGTTTCTATTCAGTATCTCCTCCTTGTACCCTTTTTCATAGTGACAGCTAAGCAGCTTTTGTCCTCCCATCAACCTTGATCTCAGAAAAATAATTTGGGGCTATTATTTGGTATCAAGACAAATGGGCTTGTGCTTGGCCCTATTTTAGGAATTTCCACAAGTTGTTTTTGACAGAATGTGCATCCACTACAAGAGCCAAACTGATTTTTAAAGCCCCATTTTTGTATTTCTGCAGCTTTTCTCATCATCAGATCTGAGTTGTCTAACTCAGACATTTGCCTAAAGTGCATTTGAATGTGGATTTCAAACATATTATTTAAAATACCCTATTTACACAATCTTATCTGTGAAGACCAGGCATTAGTACCTCTACAATTCAGTGTAGTCAATGGGACTCTGCAGGTGATCCAGACATGCAGGACAAGTTGTACTGTTAGGTATTAATGACAGCCATCAAAACCCATTATCTGCAGATCTTGTTATGCATGATAGCTGTGTCAAGCACTCTTCCTACAGGCTACAGTAAGAAACAAGTAAGTCTTTTTATATGACAAGATAGCACAAGACAGAGAGGCTGTTGACCAAAGCAGTTGACCTTGTTGGAAAGATTGACCTGACTGTCATTCCAGGAGTCTGTGGCGACAGGTGGGGAGAGGATTGTTTACCCGTGTTGTATGCTGGGGCAAAAGGCCATCTGCGGCTGGAGAGGCAGTAATAAATTCATGTGGCTTGAAAGAGAGAAGGACAAAATTCTGGGGGTAGGGGATGTCTGTGAAGTCAGGCTGAGAAGTTGTAAGTGAAGAATCTTTTGGACACTTCCGAGCATTACCAAGGAAAACAGGACTCTGTTCACATACTTGAATAAAAGGTCAGAACCAGAAATCTTATGTGATAAATGAGGTCATCATCCTAACAGAAGCAATGTGTCACTCACTGCTCTGACTATTAATTGGCTGCTTGGGACAAAGGGACAATAAAGGATCAAGTCATTGTCCAAATCATAAGCTATACCATTCACTGTACAAATTATATATACATTCAAGAAAAGCACTGTTTGCTATTTACCTCCACTGCCCCTTGGTTTAATGCAACACACATTCAGACAGTTCTTAATAACTTTAAATTGCCTTTAAATGATAATTTCATCTTTGTATTATGTATTTGGAATAACTTCTGCTCCCAGCTAACCTTAGAAAAATGAGCAACTATGCAAAGCCATGGTCTTTGAAAATCAAGTTTAAATCAGCATATCCTGGAAAACCCACACAAAGGGGAACTGTACTATTTTTAGCATCAACAATGTACTCTTTAAGCAGGCAACAACATGACTTGAAAGCTAAGATTAAAAAAAAAAAAAATATTTGAGAGCAATTCTTTAATCTTTCTCTGTTTTATTCCTACACAATTAGGCAACATTCTTCTTAAACATTCTTTTTAAAAATATCCTGCAAAAATTAAGGAAAAAGTTGAACGAAAAAATTCTCTTTTGAACATCCCTTACAGAATATCTGTAAAGCTGATTTCATTGACTGAATAAAATTCCTTTTCTTTGCTGTTCCAAGACAGTATCAAAAATGTAACGTGTAAAATAATA
>NW_008796041.1:5055175-5102623 GCF_000699145.1 Aptenodytes forsteri | reverse complement strand
AAAAAATGAGTTGAGCAGCCACTGGTCCATGCTACTTTTAGCTGCCTGGATGATATAATTTCCTGCTAGATGTTATATTAAGTATATGTATTTTTATCCTTTAAAAAAGAGGAATAGCATAAATACTCTTCAGAAATGTATTGTCTCAATTGTTTCTATTTTGGGAGGACATGTTGTCTTCTTGTTTCAAGTGATGACTGTGCAAGGACAGAGAAGAATGTATAGATCCAGGAAAGGAAAAAAAAAAACAAAGATTTGAAGGATTTTTGGTGGAAAGGGGAAAATAGAGAAGATTTTCAAGTAACTGCAACCCTACTTTGCTAGCTTCTTTTCATTAGTATGATAATAAAACTGCTGAAAACTTGCAGTACTCTACATTTCTTTGAGATATCTATTTTAAGACTCTTGGTTTAATAAAGCTTTTATAAAATATTATGACAATGAAAAACCATCAAAAAAGCTTTATTAAGCAGAGTGCATGAAATGAGTTTCAAAGAGGAAGAAAATTTGCTTTTCTGAAGATATATTTATGTACCACTATTGAAGGTAAAGAACACTCAATGGCTAGTGATTTTAAAAGCAGCCATTATACCATCACAGCAAAGTAGGGTTCTGCCTAACGTCATCCAGTTTTAGGTCATGAAGCCAGAAGTTCAGATCATCAGGAATTTACCTGACAGCAATACTGATGGGTTGCAGAAACCCACTATCCATCTGATAGTGGGCTTCTGCAAGTGGGCAATGTATCAATAGGAAAATGAGAAAGTGTCCCTAAAAGAAGGAAAGCAGTTTACACATGTTGTGAACCTTATCTGGGTTCCAAGCATATTATGAAAAAGGTGTTACTAAGCTGCAACTGATTTCAGGCTTTGCCTTGTGGAAAAATTAAAAATAAATAAATAAAAAAACCCCCAAAAACCCCACCTAAAAGCATATTACTGCATGTGAACTCCAGTTAGCTTTAGGTTGCAGTGGACAACCATCATTTAAAGAAAATGAAGGAATATGCAGATTCAGCCAATGTGAAAAACATTTTATGTTACGGAAGATATAGCCAACACCACACATACAGAAGTGTCTGTTTCTTGTTTTAAATGTCTGGAGAGCACTGGGTGTTGTTATGGGTAATGAGGGTCTGTGTAACTAAGTATGCATTACTTGAAATATTTAATACATATTCCTTGAAAATCTCATACAACTCATGACTAGAGGAAAGAAGTAATTTTAATGCAGTTTGTTTTTCCCCTATGCTGAAAGTAAATTCCTATAATTACTTCAGAAACAATATAAAAGATTGCAGTCTCAGTTAGGATATTTGATGAGTAGCAATGAAGGTGGTGTATTATCATGCATTATACCTATTTTTGTTTACATTAATATTTAACATTTTATTGTACTCTTCTCTATATTGCTGTACTTCAGTACATGGGAGGACAAAAAGACTTTTGCTAGTTCACTCAGAAACTTACTTTCTCTTGTCCAAGATATTAAGTAAGATTTAGGTACCAACACCTTGCTGATTCATAAGAAAGCTTTTCTTATTTTTGGAAATAAGACATAGGCTCCTACATCACTCAAGGATTTTGAAAATATTACTCCTTCTAAATATATTACCTTCAATTTAAGGAATGAGCTATAAGTAAGAGCTATTTGCTTTAATGAATTATATCCATCATTTAAGAAAATACTTTTATCTGCTTTCTGACAAGTAAGAAATTGAGGCAAACAAAGCCACGCCTTATATTGTGGTCATACATTATACCAATGGCCTGACCAGCAACAGAACTTACATTTTTTACCATCTTCTCCTTAAATTATTCTAATGCTTTCTTTCATGCTCTGAGTAGGTATTTGACAAGAGTTAGCAATTATTATACAATATTTGTAATGTGTGTACTCGTCCTTCCTCTCAAACTGTAATTATCTCCACTTTATTACTTAACAAAAAACTTAAAATTACTAAACATTCACAGTTTAATTTCTTTTTTCTACAGCTGTCAAAGTAGAATTTGCTACGTGATAAAACTAATCATTCCGACCTTGAAAAAGTCTGTTTCATTTCAAAGAGTGATCTATTTCCCATAATTATTTTCACTTTAATTTCAGTTAGGTTATGAAAGAGAAAAGGAAAATGAAAAATTGTACAAGCAGCTAAAGTCTAGACAGTGGCGTTAAGAGAACTATATTAGGAAATATTTAATAATACTTATTTTCTCTCAGCAAGCAACCCATGCTTTGATGGAGGGAAAGGAAATGCTTCTTTGAAGAAATAATATTTATAAAGATTCATGAATTTAAGTTAGGGTATGACTGCTAACTCTGTCTAACTTAGTGCACGATGCAGTTTTGCTTGTTTGGTGATTAGAACACTCATTCCCGGTCTATCATAATTATTGTCTTGTACTTCTCTTCATATTCCTAACTATTTTCAAATATCCATTTGTGAGGGTTATGAGTGCAAACAATATACTATTGCATGGTGATAGTTCTTCAAACTGTAGAGGGTACTTATCATCAGCATGGAATTATTTGGTGATTTAGAAATGTGCTTTACTGTATGTTCTCTAAGTCAGGACACTGAATTTTATAGAAGAATCACTCACACTGGTATCTTACCACTAGATACAAGCCATGGAAAGGTGTGGAAGGAAACACTATTCCCTGCACACACTTCTATGTGACAAGAGTACAAAATATACAACATATGTGGTGCTCAGATGAAGCTTACACACTTATAACATTTGGTTAGACATTGGAACAGGCTGCCCAGGGAAGTGGTGGAGTCCCCATCCCTGGAAGTATTTAAAAGACGTGTAGATGAGGCGCTTAGGGACATGGTTTAGTGGGCATGGTGGTGTTGGGTTGATGGTTGGACTCGATGATCTAGAGGTCTTTTCCAACCTTAATGATTCTATGATTCTATGATTCTATAAGCACTGCATAACAGTCTCAGAGGAAGGGAAAAGGAGGACATTTGCAAACAGAAAGCAAAGGTTCTATGAATTCAATATGCAACCTAAAGGCAAATTTCATCAACTGATGGTCAAAAAACTGACATCAAAGATATTGGATTTTCTGACATAAAAATCTCTGTCCAAGAAATCCTAGACTAAGATCGTTATCCAATTTTGAATCCCCAAACAGCCATTAAATGTCCAACACGCAAGCACTCTTAATTACAGCTTTGTGAAATGTCACAGCAGAACCTGAAAGCAAATTAAGTAAACTGAAAAGCCTTTCTTAAATGCAAAGCTCAGTTTGGAAATATTGCTAAGACTCACCAAACCTTTTCACAAAACCCAGAAGACCCACGGTTTATACTGCAGCTAGACAAACGTCACAGGTTTTTTTTTCTGACGCTTGCAATATCAACGAGCTACCATTTATGCAAGTCTACATGAAACAGCATGCAAAACCCAGCAAACCATAACCACTACATACAACAGGGTACCTCTGAAGTAAATCTGAGCTACTACCTGTTAAGTTCAGATATGTAGATTGCATGAGCAACCATGTAAGTTCCTCTGTGGGAAGGGTTTTGCTCCATGCGAAAATGAGTATCTTAATCTATGTTCCTCTCAATGAACAAGAAGAATGAATAACCAAATTTTAAGTTAGGAAGATAATATTGAGGTCTTGGTGTCATGTTGGAGAAGTATATTAAAAGCATTGGGAAATCTATTCACTAAAGAGTCTGATTATTCAGGGCTTTTTTAAGAAGTACTGAAAGATTAGGTGGCCTTGAAAAATGAAGTTGAAAGTACCAAGAACAAAACACTAAGGAAGGCAAAAAGATCTGGGACTGTGTACAGATCCATTATTCTGTAAAATATACTTCACAATTTAAACAAATGGACTGGTCATCATTTTGCTCATTATGCCTTTTTCAAATGGTAAAAAGTCCCTTACAAAGGGGAGATGGAGAAGACGACGACTCAATTGCTACATACTGCCTCAGTTAACCCTATAGGTCAGTTTAGAGTTAGGAAGCCATCAAGTAACAGAGAAGACTTCCACAGACCTCTTTCCCAGATACGAGTTAAATCTTTCTATTGCAAGGAAATTAAGTATCTTATAAATTTTTTTCAGATGATTCGTATTTCAAGCCCATTGCTGTACATTGCTGCTAAATCTAAAAATGTATCTCTACATTTTGTAAATATTTTTGAATAAGAAAATGGTAGGACCTGTGTTTTGTGTGAGCTTGCATGGCTTTTGGAATGAAGAGTGACAGTGATTTCTGCATCTACTTCAGAAACCTATGTCTCAATTTATTCCCTCCCTGTATTCCACTATCATTTTTTAAATTGCTACATCTGTACTTATGCCATGATTATGAGTGTAATCCCCACAAATTACCATTTTTATGAGTAGAAGGGACAAGAAGAGAGTATTGATATAGTAAACTCTATCAGAGGCAAGGAAATAGTTCCAAATTTCCCCTAAATCTGGCAAGATTTTACAGGGGTTCACAGAATTGCCAGTAGTACTGCTCTTTTCACAGCAAGCACTGCAGACCATACAAATAATAAAGCAGGAAATTGCACTGAACAGTACGACCAGTCACGCACCTGCTCCATGGAGATATTTTTATAAATGACCGTCTGATTCCACTCAGGATTCAAGCTTTTCTGTATGTACTTAGTTCTCCGCTTGTACTCAGCACTGAATTTGAACAAAGGAAGGAAATGTTACATTAGCGATCTTTTGTTTCTTTCAGTTCTAATGCAAAAAAACACGCACAAATCAAAAACCAGAAAAAGAAAAGAACTGCATCCCTCGTTTCTGCAACAGCTCAGGGTTACAAGAGGATAATGACAGCCTTTGGGTTTTTTTCATTAGCATGCTTTCCTGACATGGTCTTTTAAAACATCTTCTGACTCTTCAGCAGGCTAGCTCTGCCTACAACCGTTTCAACATAAAGCATCAGTCAGCACATGCACATATGCTTTGTTCTCTCATTGTAGGTGTTGGGCTCTGATTATAAATTGAAGTGATAATGCATTGATTTCTTTTCCAAGACCATCCTCTTATTAGCACTTTAAAGTAGCATGAATCCATTATATTTATAGGTTACAGTCTCTAATTACAGGAGTCCCATCTCACAAGAATGTTTAATGAATGCCACGGGGTAACTAATACCCTGTTAATGATAGAAACCAAATTTCTTATTGATCCTGTTCTCTGCCTATACCTCTAACTGTACTGGAAACAAACATAAAAGTGCATCCAGGTCATGATTGTTTTTATCAATAGCCAAGAATAAAAAGTTTGGCTGCATAATCTGTTTTTAAAAAGAATCGGTAGTGCTTTCTATTGTACTTTGCATTTCCCGAGTATGGAGAAAGCAAAACACTAACCTTTAACAGAATATGGATTCATCTAGCTCTGTGAGCGTTGATGTCAGATTTGCTTCCATTCCAATTTTAATTTAATATAAATTTTAATGAACATCTCAAAAGAGATGGGTAGCAGAACATGAGAAGCTTTTAATACTTTGAAAACCCAACAAGATATAAGGTAAAGAACCTCTTTTTGCCACTCTGCAAGTCAACTGCCCTTTGTCTTCTGTTCAAACCTCCCATACATAAAAGTACTTATGTGCTATATCTATTACTAAATTAAATGTGCCCAGGACTGTTCTCCAGCACTAAGGCCAAATGCCACAGAATGACCTGTATCTGCCCTATTAAACTCTCCTGTGGTTTCCCTACATTACTTTTTGGTAGTGTGCTGTTCTCCTGATTCTCACTTCTGAATTTGATTGAACTGTGTTTTGGTTCACACTGTGGCATGGTCTCAGAGCTAATGAACTAGATTCCTTTCATATGAGATTAACTCAGAAGATGCACTCCAGGGGCTCATTTAATCAGCTAGTCACTAATGGTGTACCATGCATGGTACCAGATTGGAGCAGGTCTGAATTAAGGTTATGTGAAAGATGTATGTGTTTTACTGACACGTATATGTCAATGTAGGGTCTTCAGCACTAGCAGTTTCACCCACAAACTCAATTCTGCTGTGCAGTGCTTCCCTCTAATTATTCTGGAGTGCATAATGGCCTTATTCTCCAAAAGGGGGTGGCCAAATCCAAGCTGCCTACTAGACTGGTATATTTTAATGAAAGGGATTTGCAGTTATTTTTGCTCTTATGTTTTGCTCTAGTCATTCTATGCAGTTCCATTTATTTTCTTGCAAAACATACTATCCACTCTCTTCCAGTTTATCGAAAAATGTGAAGGGCATTGGGACCCGTGAAACAAAGTATCTGTCCACCTCTGCTTATGAGAAGAAAGCAGCAGCTCTCCTCAGTTCAATCAGTCCTGTCAGCTACAGCATACAATGGTATATTTTTGAAAAAAAGAGGAGGTTTCTTTCTTCTTGTATGCCAGTGAGAAAAAGATGAATCAAAATCTAGGGGGACCAAGAGCATATAAAAAAGCAACTCACACAAATTTATTTCTTTGCATATCTTGGAAGGAAAGCTGAAATACAAAATCAGAATCCTTTTGGAAACTAGATTTTGATGGCAAATCCTATTCAGTAATGCTCTTAAATTTTTTAAGCACCTCAATAACCTTCTTTTCCCACTCTCTGATCGGAGAAAAGCATTCCCATCACTCAAAGTACTAATGAGATTTAACTGACCCATAAGGAGACATGGGATACGGGCAAGTGACGGCTGGGCTGGCAGCATCTCTCTCTCTCTGGGCTCACAGTACTCCTCAAATTATCTATTCTGATCAACTATTAATGAAATATTAACTTATCCAAACTACTCCTACACCCAGAATAACCCCCTTACTTCTTACTTTAACTAAGCCAGGATAGTATTATACAGCTTGGGCCTGTCTAAATGTCGTAAGATCTACTGGTTTTGAGGAACTGATATACTTTCACTTTTTTGAAGAAAGTAGGAAAGGACCCTTTGTGCACCCAGCCAAGAAAATGACACCAAGACGTTCCCGTTCCTTTTCTGGATTTCCTTTTGCATTATTACTTCATCACCTTTTCAAAGTTTCTGATTCTTTTCAGAAATATGTGAGAAGGTGATTCATGCAGTGTTGAGTTTCAAAGCTGGCAGTGACAAAAGGTACCTGTGTTGTTAATGCGGTAACTCTGGAGTATGTCCTTTGAAGTCTATACAGTATCTGGATCTAAACTGGCAAGGGTGGCATTAGCCCACATTCATGTAACCTGTGGTCTGGATCTGTTGCAGAGGGAAGCAGGAGACCTTGACCATTTCTAAGGAGGTGCAGACCCAGGCTAAACTGGATGACAGCTGAAGGTTTCTAGACCTCTCAAGGGAAGGATCTGGCAAATACATTAAGTTCATACCACCGATGCACCTTCCCCCCAACAATTGTGATTAACAGATGGAGATGCTTTAATAAAATGCGTTCATTAAACCAGTCCATACCTAGCATGAAATAATTTGCGCTTGAAATTCAGAGTATTCTGTGTGAAAAGACACAAACTGCATTACTCTTTTCTTTATCGTTTCTCTATGCTTCCCTAATTATAGTTTATTAATACATAATACAACTGAAAGTGCAATGAAAAAAGTGTATTAGCATAACTGCATATAAAATGTGGCATTTAAACACTCTCATTAAATAATTTTATTAATGAAGAAACAGGCTGATGATGGAGAAGATCTGTTTATTAAAATTCATCTGCTGACTTGTTTGGTCAGGTTTCTACTTTTAAACAAATTTAGAATTAGGGCTGAATTACTATTATTATATACTTAGCCTGGACTGATATTAGCATATCTTGAGAATGGAGTTTTGCCTTATGTTTCCAACTCCAGGACAAACAAAGCACTAGTAATTTCAATAACCAAAAATTCAACTTTGTTTACCACAAATAGCCATTTATGTGGTCAAGCAGCTTTAAAGCCAGCTGGGCAATTATCTGGCTTTAATGTCTATACACTGCGCAAGGTATATAGAGAAAAATATTCCATTTCATTTCCAAACAGTGCCTGTTTCTCTTGGCAGTAACACCATTCAAAATCTTGATAGAAGTTCACAGATAATTATTGTGAAACTTTCAGTGAGTAAGAATTAATTTTTAGATATCTCTGAACTAAATTCTTCCAGACTTCAAAAGAAATTTTGTTTGTCATCGGAGTTTGGCCCTAGAATCTTATTGCATTGAGGAACATCATTAATTACTTGTTTCCAGTTCCTTCTGACCTGGAAATGGCATTCATTAGAGAATGAACAGTAAAACCATGCTACAATCGCATGTCATCAAAACTCAAGAGAAATCTATAGTTCAATGCACAGGCTTGTCATAATATCATGCATGCATACAAAAATGAACGAATAAAATTGGAAGACAGTACACTCTACCTTGCATTTTGGACAACCATGACTTGTCTGCGTACCCAGCATTTACAGAGTTAGGAACACAGAGGAAGCAGTGTGAGGAAAATGAGAACAGAGATGAAAGAAAACATGTGAATAATGGGTAGTTTCTAGTACCAGAATCAAAGGAAATAGAGGCATTAGGAAGAATGAGAAGTCTAGCATGGACTGAACTACAGATAAAAGATATTCAGTAGCAATTCAATTTCTGCTTTCAGAAACAAGTTTGGCACTTTTGGGAAGCTCTTCATTTTCATTATTTACTAAAGCCCCAAGTTACATGCAAAACTGTAACATTGCCATGTTTTGAAATAAAGAACCCAAGCAAAACTAAAATCCAAATTCTTCACAACTTGGCCACAAGTTTAAACCTATACTTGGATCTGGGTTAGACCTCTGCAGGGTGCAAGTCTCTCTAGTTCAAAGCCATGTTTCTACATCAGTGAATGTACCTGCAAAATTTCCAGTAAGATTGATTTGACAAGTATTTTACAAGGCTCTTAAGTACATTAAAAAACCCCTCAAGATTCAGGACCTGTTCCCATTATATTCAGTAATAGTTTTGGGCCCAGTGCCACTGAACAATATTGAATGCTGTATAGCCGGAATTAGCAAACTACAAAAGAATACCCATGCCTTTAGTTGTGCCATTCATGTGCTTTTAGTGGTGCTTGTCCGTATGCCAAATGCTGAACTGTGACCTGAGCATCCACTTTCCTGTTACTTTGAATAGAACAGAAATACAGATTTTGAGCTGCACGGTCCTAGCCTAAGAGTCTTTTAGGATGAGTGTGATTACACAAGCAGAGAAGTTTGCAGGAATTTTCTTTGCAGTCTAAGGTCTGACCCGTCAGCTTTAGATATATTATTGTATCACTGAAGTCAGCAGGATTATTATAACCATGTATACTTATGCACACATATGACATTCTGTAACTTTAGGGCACAAAAAAGAGTTATAATATTGCTGATACAGAAACATATCTTTTAAAGGAAACACTAATGAGCTATTTGTAATTACAGAGTCTAAGAAGCAATGGTCTGTGAAAAAGTGATTAGTGATTTGTATAGTCGGTAGATACAAAATTACCAGAATTTCTAAAATCACATCTTAGCTGTTAAAAAAAAAGTAATAAAAAATCACATGGAATAAATACTTTCTGTCTAGTATTTCTCACCTTTGGTATTATACTGCAACCTTAAATTTATCCCAGATACTGTAATTCTGCATGTTTGCAAAACTGTCCCAAATTCAGAATGTCTTGAGCTGAAGCAACAATTCTATTTTAACCTTAACGTGTAGCTTTCTGTATTACAGAACGTATTACATATATTTAGTACATTTCAGTAGAGTCTGTTGTTCTTTTAATACATATTTTTGCATGTATTAGAATTTTTAAATGGAAACATGAAAAAAAAATTAAACCTATAGGAATGATCATGAAGTCCCTGAGGTCACTAGCAAAGTATGCACATTTTCCTGGGAATAGGATCTGGCTCTCTATCAAAAATCCACCATTTTTCCTGATGTTGGACCTGGATTTTCTCTAGCAATAACTCTCAGTAACAAGTAACAAACCCAACTTAAAAGAAAGTTCAGGTCAAAATTTCTCCTACACTTACCCTCTCCCTGGAAGAAGATAAACTTTAACAAAGGGGTCAGAATAGCCATTGTTGTCTCTGGGAGCAAGGTTCCTTGCCTGAAGGATGTGGATGATAAGGTTGCCAAGGTGTTTGTCATAGTTGATTTGAAGCTAGAGAATGCATTAAAACACAGTAAGATAATTTGTTATTTTTACTTCCTAAATTATTCAATACCTCTCCAAAACCCTTTGAATAAAATGACTTTAGACCTTTTCTTTGGCTGGAAATAAACACATTTTAGAAGTTTCTGTC
The DNA here is from genome assembly GCF_000699145.1 of Aptenodytes forsteri. NCBI lineage: Eukaryota > Metazoa > Chordata > Aves > Sphenisciformes > Spheniscidae > Aptenodytes > Aptenodytes forsteri. The sequence continues at coordinate 5,092,352 of NW_008796041.1, read as the reverse complement.
TCTCTCTCCTGACCAGAATGAGATGCTAGATGACTATGTTGGATCTTGAAACAAAGTTTGCTTTCAAAGTCTGTCAGTATTGGTTAAAAAAAAAAAAAAAGGAATTGATCTATTCTAGTCAGGAAAAAGCAGATGAAATTTGAACGCTTGATATTATTCTGAGCAACAGCCAGCTTATTGAGTAGGAATTACACAAATTCTGACTACCTGGGGCCCAAGCCTGGGAAGGATGTTATAATACTATGGAAAGACCCTTAGTACTAGTATAGGAGAGAGGAATGAACTAAGGAAACAGAAGACAGAAATCTATAGGAAATTAGGCTTCATTTATTCTGCTGCTCCCAGTTCCACTGTTTTTAAAAACTAGAGTAAAAAGCTAGAGAACCACAAACTTGGCATTGCATGGAAATGAATCCACTGCATTATAAGAAACCCACCTACATTTTGCTTAATTGTAGACAGTCTGGGAATTTCTGAAGTAAACCACAATAAGTGCCTAAAGATTAAAGATTAGAATGAATTTCACTACTTTTTTAGCCTCTTCAGGAACAGTAGCATTTTCCATTCTTCTGTTTGTATTTCACAAGCCAACATTAAAGACAGAGGTGAAAATCTAGCACTGACATACATGAGTGACATTCCAAGGGGTTGGAGTTGAATAAGAAATCAGTTAATGGAGATTGTTTTCTGCAAACTTATTAATCAGAAAAATGCAGCCAGTAGCAAAAAAAATTTACACAGCAAAAACTGCATACTTACCTGAATTTCTCCAGTGATTGGATGGGAAGCAGACTTCGTAGTTTCAGTGGGCTGCCAGATTAAAATACATAAATAAATACATAGGCACACACTCACAAATATACACATATGCATATTGGAAATAATAGATTTTCAAAGTTAACTTTTTTTTATATATTGCTGTATTGCCACATATTTTTAAAAACCATTTAAATGTCTCCAATTTGTATGCTCAAAACTAATAGCTATGGTATTTCAACAGCACTTAAAGTCCAGCCCAGCCATTTTGATCAGCCTTCATGCAAGTACAGAATCAGACAAATTGAACACCAGTCTTTGCTGTCTGAGCAAATTGGTCACACAGGGAGGCGTGGGGAGAAAAAGACATATAGCATTAATCCTGGCCAAAAAAAGTGAATGTTGCAAAGAGAAACCAAACACAATGTCAAGCACAACACAGCCATATTTCTACTGAAAGGCAAAGGTTACACTAGTTTAAATTGAGTTCATGTGAAAGTGAGTAGAAAGAGTGGAAAGAATGGTACTAAAACTGAGTGATGTGTATAAGTGGATTAATTGCAACCCATCTCATATAATTTTTTTTTGCTTTATTCTGTGTTTTCTGATAATCAGTTCAGCTACACCACTTCATCTTCAAATTCCTCCACACACTTTCATGACATGAAATTTAAATTTTCTGTCCTCCCCTTCACGATGCTGTATGATCTTGCCTGTTCCTCTCTGTTCTCTCTTGCTGAGCTTCTCTAGGTTGCTGACAAAAGCAATAAAATCCTCAGTGTGGTTTTTTTCCCCTTTTTCTTCCCTCGTGTTTGTTAGTAGTTGGAAAATAATGCCACCATTTGCTTCAAATCCTGGACTCTCAAAAATATGCTGTTCTGTTAAACGGTGGTGCCGTTGAGCCACCCTGGGCCTACCTCTAATCTGTAAGCCATCAGTCAAGCAAGAAATCTCTCTCTGTTTCAGTAGCAGGATTTGAATATTTTTGCATTCTCTCCACATCTGCTTCCTTGGTTGATGCAGCAGAAAACAAAGGATGCAAACAAGAACAAACTTACTGTTCTCCGAAGACTGATCTGGAAGTCAACTTTTCCTATTTTTCCAGATGTGACCAGCAGCCTGACATATTATTTCATGTAAGTAGGATTTCTTTCACTTTCTGAGAAGCGTAAAACCCATCTGCCTCTTTTGTGCTGCCCTACCCTCCAAAAAAACCCTTAGAGATTTTCTCAGGATGTTGGATATGAATTGTTTTAAATTAGGCCAATGCAGAGCCTATGTCTCCTGGACCAGAGCATGAAGTTAAAGCGATGTACTACCCTTTTCAGGTTTGTGATGAAGAAACATCCCCTCAATCACTCAGATCTGCAGACCAGAACTAACCTGAAAAATCCCAGCCAAACACAAAACAAGGGAGAAAAACAGTTCAAACCTGCCTGTTATATAGTTATATTCACTGTCTTGTGTTGCCTTATTTTAGTTTGTTTTACATGCTTTACCTTGCCTTCTAGATGTGTTTCTTTATGAACATAAGCTTTTTCAGAAAAAAAAAAAAAGTTGATTTTTCTGGAAATGTATGTGCCTTTCAAAAATAATTCTAATGGAAAATTTTAAAATCAGCTTTTCTTGGTACCTTACAAAGCTTTTAAAAAGTGTAATCCCTCTAAAAGCTAAAATAGATCATCAATAGTTTATAAAATGTTCTGAATCTTAAATGATATCTTAGATTGATAGCAAAGTACTCCTAAAACTTGTTTGGTCCTTGAAAGAATATTCAAAGAGAGAATTTCACTCTTTTTGTCAAAGACAGAGACCTTCCTGAGCATCATGCAAACTTTCAAAGTAGGGCTTAAATGGCTTACATTTCTCATACTTCACCTCTACAGATGGATTTTAGTATACTTTAATAGTTCTGACCCCAGTCTGTACTAGCACTGACAATACTCACAATGCTACAAAATAACACAGAGTTAGCTGAGCTGCAGCTACAAAATCACTGTCGGATAGTCTAAATGCTCTAGTTTTTCAGAAGTTTGAATAGCAAAAATAATGAGTGTGTTCACCTCAGGTATCATGTAATACAGAATGTATTAATACGAATACTGTAGGAGTTCAGAGAAAAGGGAATGGGCATGCCAAATTTGTGTGGGGACTTCCAAAGGTGGTTAAAGTGGAGTTCCCTTTAGCCATGCAGTTACTTTGCTTTCATCTGCTTGTCTGTAAAAATAAAAGTGCATTTCTATGTTCCGATATCATTCTTAAATCTCTGTATTCATTTACAAGGCTGTGATTCAGCATGTTAAATATTTTGTTTTCTTTCTGATGTCAGCTGATTTAAAACTGACCATGAAGAACTACCCAAATATTTCAAAGAAACATGAATAATTCAGGCTGAAAGAGACCTCTCAAGGTCATCTGGTCCAACCCCCAGCTCAGAGCTGAGCCAACTTTGAAGCTGGATCTGGACTGAAAGGCAGAGATGCAAATAAGTATCTTTCTTTATCAGGGCCTCAGTGAGGATTAATTTGAAAAGAAGGAAAAGCATTTCACTGCTGACTTCTGTAGGAGCTAAAGGATCTGAGGATTTACAAAAACAACCCATTCTTCAAGACACAAAGACAATTAAATGTTTCTATAGGGCATTTATATCCTGGATGTAATCTGCACCGTAGAATGATCATGCATTTACATTCAAAAGAAACAGGTCTGCACAGGATATAGTCAGCTCAAGGCTCCCAAAGGTTAAATCCCTCCTGTGATGGCTAATCTAATTTCATTTTAATTTCTTTTGATACTCCGTGCACGCACTCACGCACCCTGTGTAAGAGCCGGTGCTTTGTAATGCCATCACGCCTGCTGGAGAAGGCTGTCATTACCATGATGTGGGAGTTGTTAATGCTAGGCTCTGGTGCTATGCACTATCACTCTCTGTAGTAACGGGACAAAACATTAAATATGAGAGAATCGGCACTGCAGAATATCAAAGAGACTCCTACAACATTTCTGGAGTGTATATTCTATATGAAAAGCTTAAAAAAAAATAAAAGATTTTACTTGCTAAAAATAAGAATAGTAGCAAAACCAAGATCTAGGCAGTTTGGATATTTAGCCTGTTGTGATACTTTGGCAAGGCTGCAGCTTGCCTAGAAATGCTGTCAGCCCAAGGCAAAAAGCCAGCTGCAGCTTGCCTAGAAATGCTGTCAGCCCAAGGCAAAGAGCTTTTCCAGAAAGGATGAGCAGTAGCTTTCTCTTCTAAGAGAGCTCAACACCATCATAAACTTGGCCTGCAGTCGATGAACAGAAACTATACAAGTCAACAAGAGCTGTGGTTGTTATGAAAGAAATGCTTCTCAACGTGATTTTCAGAAATAAGCAAAGAATGTTTTGCCTAGAAATGCTGTCAGCCCAAGGCAAAGAGCTTTTCCAGAAAGGATGAGCAGTAGCTTTCTCTTCTAAGAGAGCTCAACACCATCATAAACTTGGCCTGCAGTCGATGAACAGAAACTATACAAGTCAACAAGAGCTGTGGTTGTTATGAAAGAAATGCTTCTCAACGTGATTTTCAGAAATAAGCAAAGAATGTTTTAAACATTTACCTGATTATTTTTGACTTTTTCATCCCCTACATAAAGGCATTAGTTTTAATAATTTTTTGTTTCATCTTCATAAGCCTCCAGCTGAACTTTCATAAAAGATTACTAAATCCTCTGTGAAGCAGGAAATGAAATTTATGCATCTAACTTTAGGTGACCTGCTACAGTGCCAAAGCTGGGAACCCAGTCTTCTCATGTGGACAGAGAGAAGCACCTCTCCAGGATATACTGCACATCAAGGATTTATGGATCTCCATACACTATGCTGTGAATTTAGGAGCGTGATTCATCTAATGAAATGAAAGGGGTTTCAGTCTAGACAGTGACATCTGCACTAAGAGCCCTGCCTTCTCCTTTCCATGCAGTGCATGCACTTCAATGGCAGGTTTCATCCAGTCTCATGAATTGTACTTCAGAAGTGCATTATTCTCACTGGTAAATGTAAAGTACACGGCAAACTAGTTCATAGGTAGATGTTTACAATATCCAGAGTAAGGTGTAATGAAACCAACTATTAACCTGACGATTAGGCAGTTCTGCCAGATCCCTGAAGTTAGGTGCAGTAAATCTTGACATATGGATTTAACTTGTTCATCATAGATCTGAATTAGTTCATTAAAAGTCTATGGGAATTGTGGTAAGACAGAATTACTATCCAAAACAAACTGATCAATAGATATATTTACAGTTTTTGCTAAACTGCTGGATGAAAGAGATTTTTGTGTTTCCCCTCACATGAAAGTTATGTAAGCATATTGAAGAGCTATCTGAAATGAGCAGGCTGTTTTTCGTTTGTACAGCACCTAACACATTTGTAGTTCAAATCACAGTCATAGGTTCAACAGCACAGAAATACAAACATAACAATAATGCAGTAGGAACCTGACAGTCCCAAGAAGGAATAAAGATACAGAGAAATAAATATCTAGAAAGCATCTTGTCTGCAATGTGAAGCTTTGCTTCCAATAGTAAGACAGTGAGAAGCTGGGTATTCAGGATAGCCATCAGCTTTAGCTATCTTGCAAATTGCTTAAGCAAATGCAGTCTTCACAGGATTGATTTTCACTTCAGGTGTTAACTTTTTTGACACAAAATGCAAAAATGTGACAGATGACTTTATGATCTAGTTTCCAGCTTCAGCTGTGAAAAATGCTACTAAATTCCCACTCTGCCCTTTCTAGGTGTGCAGGTGGGTGCACAAGAAGAAAGAAGTTCAGATGAGAAATGGACAGGATATGGCAAAGAAAATGAGAAATTATGCTTAACAAGTTCACAGGAATTAGCTAGTGACAAAATACATTTTTATGGTGAATTTATTTTTCGTTCTTTCCCTGGCTTTCAGATAAATACTTAATATTGCTATGATTATTCATAGCTTTTAACACTCCCAACAGTAGCTTAATACAGAGAAGGAAATTATGGTCTTAATAATATCAGCTTCTTCTGTGGAACTAGTACCTCACCATCATGTAGGATGCACTTAAAAAGCAACAGCACTGAAGAATGAAAAGGGCAATTATTTTGTTTAAAAACAATAATATTAAGTTCGAGAAATCTATTTTCAGAGAGGGCCCAATCTTTTATGATCTTGGATAAATCGCAAAATCTCCTTTCCTTGTGTCCAAATTCTATACCTTAACAGCAATACTCATCGCTGTCACGGAAATAAATTTATCAATATGTGCTGTGATTTCTTGCTGCACTAAAGAAGATAAATAGGCAGTTTCTTCTTGTCATCAAAATGTTATTGCCATACTACTGAGAAGTTTCTTACCTTGCTGCTGTGACGCTTTTTGCTCACTGAGGGAGAACCAGGCTGACCAGGGCTGGGAACAGCGCTGGAGGTGGCAGAAGTGGTTCCAGAATGAACGTGAGATCCCTTTTCCACTCCTGAGGAAGCAACCAGAGGCGACTGCTGTAGAGAAACCTTTTGGAGCTCTGCAGCCAGCTGCTTGGGATCAACCCCTGGGGACTTCGCTTTATCTACTGGATTAAAGTAAGAGAGCTTTGTATTGATAATTGCTAGCACATTCAAATCTATCTTGCCATCGTACAGGGACAGGATAATGATTTTCACAAATTTTCTATCGTCTGCTTGTATACTGTGAAGATGCAAAAGACAACCTATAAAAAATAGATGTCTCCCCCACAACATCAACATCCCAATTCCAATCTTTCTACACAACACTCTGTCAACTAGTGTTACTCATCTCACAAGCTTTCTGAGAAGGTTATTCTCTAGCTGACGACAAATAGGCCTTGCTGATCATGCTGAATCATACTGGAGCAAATTACAGTTTTAAAGACTGGCCTGTGCTAACTTTCACTGTTTGGAACTGGTCCAGTTTCACCAAGTATCTGAACTTTGTTGTAACAAGCTTTAGTCTCAACTTTTTTTTTTTAATCAACTGGACATTCAATAAAACTGAATCCTGCTCCTGACATAATTTATACAAAAATAAAGAGAAAAGGAGCTCAAAACTTTAGCACCGCAAATTAATCAAAGCAGAATAAAATGAAAACAAATAAAGAGGAAAAGCCCTGATTCATCTTTCCTTATTACACACAGCTATGTGAGGCATCTGTGGTAGGAGTCTAATTGCCCTCCCTGTTGCCCCAGCAATGAGTGGGGAGAATTTACCCTTTGTAGATGGCAATCTCCATTTAATAGAGAAATGAGGTCAAGTAAGTTTCATACGTGCCTTAAAGTGTGCAGAGTTAAAAGGCTACTAGGCTCAGCTTGCTTCCCAGATTCTCAGAAGTATGAGAGGTTTAAGGCAATATGTTAGCCTTATCCTGCCTGCTAGGCTGTATTTGGTTTATCTTTCTAAAAGGAATGGAGATTGCTCCTTTCCAAAGCACCAACAGTCTGCAAAACCTCAGAAGCAATGGCAAGGAATACTTGGCTTGGCAGCCAGAAGGGACTCTACAGAGTTGTTCCAACTCGGAAACCACTAGAAGATAGCTAGATTAGGAGGAAGCATGCCTGCAAGAATGGGGGAATTTACTTTTATTTCTGTTCTTTCTCATTTTGAGTTTTCTCCATTAATAAAAACTATTATGTAGTCTAGCTTCTATCCTTTCAAAACCCAATTTCAGTGTCTATGAATGCCTTTGGTTTTTTTTGATCTGCTGACTAAGAAAAAAATTGTGGGTAGCTCTGCCTCAAAGCTCTGTCAGACTCAGTATTCGCTTTCAATTAATAGCAATAACATCCATTTTCAACAAAAGGCAGCTTGATGCTAAGTATATTAATAGCTGAGAAGAAGTACATGGTCAGAAAATGTAGGATTTAATCCAGGTAACTTGTGCACTGACTGATAAAAGAGCAGCCACAAATCACAGAACTCAGAATGGACCCCTGAGAAGCTGAGTAAAACACTCTTTAATCTGCACTGAGCTTGCTGAAGGGCTGTATTACTAGTAAGATTGTGGACGTTGGTTCAAAGTTAGATTAGATATGACTAATACCATGATTAGAGCCTGCAGCCATGGTATTGATTGACTAGAAGGGAATCCCCCCAAAAGCACTGCTATTTTAGAAGTCACAACAAAACTTCACACAAAATACTTCCTATTGCAGCCCTGCATCCTAGTAAATACTGTACTTTCATCACTAATAACAGGCCACAAGCCTTATATTAAGCTAACATAGGCCTTAGGACTGGTTGTGTTTTATTTGGATTTGCTCCAGTTTGCTAGGAGCTTTGTTTTAGCTTGTCTGGCTGCAACAGCAATTGTCTAATGATGAGACAGCTATGACCTTAATTTGTCTGAGTTACACTTCACCTTGTATAATTGTGCAGTATAATGTCCGTTCTTAATAATTTTGATATATAAAGGCACAACAGTAATTGCACTGCATACACTGAAGTATTTCTGACTCCAGATTAATGATGCAGTTTATAGGAGCGCAGGCCTGGAGTGACAGCAGAGTGCTGCAAGGTTTGGGCACAGGACGATAGCTAAGGCCCCAGGGCTGCCAGCAACTTGCTGCTCAGTTACTGACACTAATGCAAACTTGGGAGCTGGGCAAAATCAATTTTAGGGGCAACAGAAGGAACAAAGAAGAAGAATATATCACATGCAGAGTGTACGATATCCAGTCAAGTCATAAGTAATGAAGAGCTGCTGACTGGTGAGGAAAGAGCAAGGCATGCTAGAAAACATAAAAAAGGCCTCAAGAAGATCCTGAAGCGAAGAGGAAGGAATCATCAGCATCATCCACCTCCCAGCAAGGAGGAGTCAAAAACTTTCACTACAAACATCACACTCCTCCCAGCAAATTCCTCAGGACACTGTTGACTTGCTGCAATGCCCCTGGAGTGAAAGCACTGCCCGCAGGGCCTGGAGAAGCTGCCGAAGGGGGACAATTATGCCACAGTTTTCTGTGGCATGTATAGATGAAGGGGTAGCTAGCAGGAGGTTTTCCCTGGATAACAAATGTCAGCTGCAGTATTGTTACTGAGATTTCCTTTGTATTAATTAGATATGTAGACTGCATCAGTATGGATTTAACTGGGCTAATAATAATAAACAACATAAATGCTTGCCTTTCTATATAAGCTGTGGTCCCCTTTCTGCCCATGGAAAGATTTGGGATGTAACACCTGAGCTTACAATGCTAAGGTGTAATTTTCAGCTGCTACCTGGTCCTCCAAAATCAAAGCGACAACTTAGCGCTTACCTGCCTTTACTGGTTCGTGCAGCTCCAGGTGCTGGGGATTCTCAGAGTCCGAGAGCATGTTCAGGTCCCTAAAGAAAGTGATGAGAAGCCTGAGACAAAAGAAACTCTTTCCTCATACCCTCATTATTGTATTAAGTAGATAAATGAATAGTGGTTCATGACAGAAAGCAGCTCCCAAGCATGGCCCCTTCTTAGCTGATACATATTTGCAATGCTGTTAAAGAGCTGAGAAGAAAAGGTTCTTTTAAGGTGAAATCTTTAATGGATTGAATGCAAGTTTATACATTTCTCATGATGCTTAAATGACTTTCATCTAAAGGATACAGATTTCAGTAAAAGTCGTGTTAAAAGTAGTGTTAAATTACCATCTTTTTCTAACCCCAGTACATTCAGTGAATTGTATGTCTATCAATGAGAGGAGATTGTGGCCTGACAATGGAGATATCATTGTTTATAAAAGCATCATTACTAACATCTGCCTCAGCTTATCTTTCTTTATGACTTTAAAAGAAAAAAAGAACAGACCTCCCACACTCACAGTGAACTCTTGCTAATTATTACATTGATGCTTTGTGCTAACAAAGGTTCCACCTTAACAACTGTAAATTAAAAAAAAAAAAAAAAAAAAAAAAAAAAAAAAAAAAAAAAAAAAAAAAAAAAAAAAAAAAAAAAAAAAAAAAAAAAAAAAAAAAAAAAAAAAAAAAAAAAAAAAAAAAAAAAAAAAAAAAAAAAAAAAAAAAAAAAAAAAGCCATGAAAAGCCAAAAAAAATGGAAACAGAAAGATGGGGAAAAACTCACAGTCTTACACATATTTCTGCTTCCCCACTCTGTTGAATAATAATGCTCTGGACTTCTTCGTAAGTTTTCCCAGTCAAGGGGATGCCATTCCATTCCAGCACCTGCATTCCTAAGAAGGCAAAACAGCGTGAGCTCAAGTGCCCAGATTTTGACAAAGGCATGAGATAGACTGCTAGACTGCTTTGACAAGAAGATTTGATGTGAATGTTGTTTAAATGGCACAACACATTAGCAAAGCCCTTTCACTTCACACAGATTAGACTGTTGAATGTTACTGTCCCATCAGCTATAACTTACCAGTTGAAACATGTCAGGGGATTAATTCCTATCTGATTCAAACTATACATGCACTCTCCATAGTCTGGGTTGTGTGATACTGAAAAACTTTTGCAATATCGAAAACATGCACGCCTACCAACATGGCAAGAAACCAAAACATTTTATATATCAGACATCTCCTGGCCAGCCATGGTCTTGGAAGATAACTGTTCCCTGCAGTGGCACATTGCTGTTAAGAAGCTGAGCCTCAAAATGGGACTAAATTTGTGAACGTGATTTGGTAATTCAAATACATTTTCTCTACTTTGTCACTCAAGAAAATACAACCAGATGAAGGCAGTTGGGCAAACTGATTTTCAAATGGAAAATGTACCTCCACATTTCAAACATCAGCCTAGAAATATTCAGGATTAAAATTTTCTTCCATATCTTTTCTTATGAAAAAGTGACAAAACAGCTGAACATAATTCATTGTGGAAGATAGGAACAGAGCTATGATAAACAGGCTGAAAAATACTGTATATTGATCTAATCTGTTTTGTCTTCCAAGTATCCCAGGACTGAACCAGGAGACAGGGTATGGAGCAAAGTATCACTATAAGGAAGTTTTATGCTTAGTATTTGCAGAGTCAATCCCTCTATAAATCATGTGAGGTGTATTCTGATAAGATGAGAAATCTTTTGGTTACAGTAAAATGCTTACAAAAAGTAAACTCCAGATTCATATCTGGGAGTTACAACTTAGGTTCTGAGAGCTGCATTCATATTTTGAAGTAGTTAGTCATAAGGATGATTTCAAAGAGATTAACTTCTCAGTAATGTACAAATGTCAAAATCCAAGCCTCAGGCTCTAGAGGAAAAAATTGCTTAATGGGACAAGATACTGAATTCTTAATAGTCCACTAAAAGCAATGTATTACAAAACATCTGAAAACCACATCATCCACACAGCAAGGAAAACCACAAACACTTAGCTTGCTACCACTTACACAGATAAAACCAAGTCTTCACTGGGTCATATTTTTATTTCAAAATCCTGTGCTGTTGCATATAACAAATGGGAAAAATAATGAAGTGTGGAGATAAACTCATAGGAAAACAAGCTGCTAAGTAAAAATAATGAGAATTGTTCGTGGAATAAAGCAGATGAAATTATTTGACAATGAAAGAATATGAGAAATAAAGACTATAACTTTATATTACAAAATTTTCCATAGGATTCCATGAATTAGGATTTGAAATATCAGATTTGCTCATAAATTTTCTCAGTAAGAATTTATCATTTTGTTTGCAGCAGTTTACAGAAATACAAACTGTGCAGAATGACTAAAAAGTGATGCTCAGAAGGCAGCTGCTTACTGCCAAAATAGACTTGTCTTTTCCTAAAATTTAGCCCCTTTCATTTACCAGCCATCATTCAAAAGCATGATCTTGCTTTTGCTTGTTAGAGCAGATCTGGTTTTAAGCTCAGTTCCTCTGGAATAAAGCAACAGTAATTATGAATAAATGCAGCTCCTCCTGATTTTCTGCCATACAAATATAACAGCATGCACTCTGTCTTTAGAAGGCTTCTAGAAAGGAAGGAACTGAAGTTATTTTTGTTTTCCTGTCAATATGTGCCTTCATAATGCTGTCGTGGCACAGGGTATGGAGCACGACAGTACGAACCTCTTGAGTAAGACAAGCCAAGCCACCACTTCTACGTATTGGAAATGAACAAGAATAAAACTGGAAAGTTTTAGATATTTGAGAAAGTGGTTAACATCCTTTTGTAAAAAAAAAGAGCTTTGTTGACAAAATGCATCCAGTTACCGTCCTAGGTTTATCACATCCTGCTTGCATGGCTTCAGAAGAAAATTTACCAGGGGAGCCGTAAGGCTATCATCAACGACTTGCTTTAATTTAAAATACCAGCAGGAAGAGCCTAGCTGAGTACTGCTACAGTGCTGGGATTCGGAAATCAAGTCTCACTTCCACCAGTGAGAGTTTCACTACTGAGTGCAATGGCACCGCAGTCGCTCACTTGGTCAGTAAGGCCAAGCACACATGAACAAAGCAGCAAACCAAAAGGAAATTGAATCTCAACAGCCTTGGCTCACCCAGAGATCCACTTAAGCTGTCAGTATAGAGGTATTTTCTTTTTATTGGCTGCCTTGTGGATTCATGAATGTTTAAAATCAAAGCAATTTAAGTATGACTTAATTGATTTGGCTGATAGCCCTGGGGTCTAAGGAAAAAGTTTTAGGCAAGAAGCTGATTTCTCTTTTCTTAAGGAGTAACTGATAAATATCTTTTGCTGGAAAAAAATAATTTTACAAAGAAAACCTTCAGGAGGAATGTGAGTCTAATGAACAAAAAGAGAAAAAAAGTACCGAGAAGTCACAGGAGACTGGTGATAAAATTTTTTTTTGCCTAAAACCCAATCACATTCTGTAACTGGTCTTCGGTAGTCAGGACATGTTATTCACATTTCCAAAACTTTGTATGCTTCAAATCACCAGTTTAGTAGACAAAAAACAAACAGGAAGATGAGAAAACTTACATTGCTCCATGACAACTCTGCTGACTGAGGAAGAACTAGTAATTGCCCTGATAATCAAATCCATAATTTCTTCTATCATCTTTTTTTTTTTTTTTTAATTTTATTGGGATGGTTACCTCCTGCATTGATGGTGAGCAATGACTTATTTTTAGCAACATCAGCTCCCACAGTCAGCAGATCAGCTTTATACATCAAGACCTCCTCCTTGCTCCACTAAGTGTGCTGACACACACATGATTTGCTCAGTCTTTTTGGTATCGACTTTATGGTGACATTTAGAACCTGGAATCAGAAGTTGTTTATAATTTCCTCTGATTACAAAATTATTATTCCAGAGAGGGAACCTCATGCACTCATAACTGCCATGGAGACATCCACATTTAGCTAGATTAATACCATCCTTTCCCTTAAAAAAAACATGCTACAGTCCTACTGTATTGAAAGAGAAAAAGAGGCTTATTGTGTTCATATATTCTTCCATATGCATCTGTGACTGGTCACAGTTGGAGACGTTATCAAAATCTAAGTGTACCTTTCCTCTGACACAGTATAGCCATTGTGTTCTTCTTTAAAAGTACCAAACAAATATCTCAAAGTCTCCTGTATTTGTTATAGGTATTGCTCTCAGTGCTTAAACTAAGAGCTTGCTCCTGAAGGGAGGGTCAGTGCTTACATTGCAGAAGTGAGGGAGGGCCCATTTTTCACCAAAACCCTCACGGTAAGCTGAGGGTAGAATTTTTTTGTATTGCATTATATTGCCACACTCAACACATGCAGCTTAATGCTGTTCAAGATTGTCAGGCTCTTTTTAGCAACTAGTAAAGTGTTAACATTTATTATTTTTGTTTAGGCATGAGTAAGCCAATTATCTGTTAACTGATAACAATAAAACCTGAAAACTCTGCAGAACTGATTTCCTTTTTCTGACATTTTAACTAGTCATTTGACAGCTTGTGAAATGGAAGCTAAGTACTGGTGAAACTTGAAATCTGCTTTTAACAGTGGGGAGTCAGGGACTATTAAGAAGTAGCTTCTATCAGTCCAGGGATGAAAGTACTTAAAATAATTACCTGGGGTCCCTGGGGAGCATTCAGCATGCTTTGTTGATCCTGGAAGATCTGTGAAATTTTGGGGAAGAGAATTTTTGGGTACAAAGTTTTAATAATGTGGGGAAAAGATGAGTTTGGATTCAAACCTAGGGCCAGACTTGAGGTTACAACACCGTATACAATTTCTCAGGAGCGAGTAAACCTCTGTCCAAACATGAGAAGCTGGTCTACTGAAACTTGCTTGGACTGACCACATGGTTTGAACTGTTAATCTTCTGCTGATAATTTTTATTGCTCATGCTAAAAAACCTAAGTCCTCTAATTGCTGGCTATTTAGATTTATAAACATCATATGTGGATCAGCTGTTAGAAAAAAAAAATACTTAATAGCAAGGACTATGTTGGTATTGCTCCCTGTTCAGTCTTGTGAAATGTTTTATAGCTGCTCAATCAAGAAGTGCAAAATGCAGCTCACTATTAATGTACACCTGCCTGTATAAAATAAGGCACTTTTTAATCTTAAATGTTTCCATAAGTTTACAAGTATTGCAAAATTGCAGATTGTCCGGAGAGGTTGTGGAGTCTCTGTCCTTGGAGGTGTTCAAAACCCAACAGGACACAGCCCTGGTCAACCTGCTCTCACTGACCCTGCTTTGAACAGGGAGCTTGAACTAGGTGATCTCCAGAGATGTTTTCAGCCTCAACTATTTTGTGATTCTGTGTAAAATAGTTAAATTTTGCTTTGTAGATTATGCTAATGTTTTATCCATATATTCTGTAGCTCTGTGTATCAAAGGAAGCAGAAATAGCCAATTCTAGGGCGATTAGAGCTGCACTGTGATGTCCATAAATAGATCACAGTGCAGTTCCATGAATTAACTGATTTGGTCTAACTGAGGAATAATGAATAATTGTTCCTTATCTCTTTGAACTTCTGTACGAAGTGGGTACATACTCAAACTATTTATCTGTGTTTTCATGAAGAGGAGAAATATTTAGCAACAATGAAAAAGTCTGCAATACCAAATGATCAGAAATTAGTTCCACGGATATTGTTGAAATATGGAAATATGTTGAAATATGTTGAAATATGTGTCTATGTTGAATGGTGTGTCTAAATCTCATAGCTTCTTTTGAAATCTTGGTTTACATTCAATTTTAAAAGTTAGATATAATTGCATCCTGTATCATGGATCACAGTATTTAGGAGAAACTTAAACAAAAACAATTGTTCTTTGTTTTCCTACTTTTTGGCACAGGTACTTTGATGCAATTCCTTTGGGTAGACTCTGCCCTCATTAAGTAATGATTAATTAAACTAATCAACTGTCATCCTATTTAAAACTAAACTGTAAGAAAGATCTGAGAGCTGATAAAGTGAATCACTGTACTGTTGCCTCTTTTAGGAGTTATGATAAAGAAAAGATATCTAACACAGACTTACAGAGAGTGATGAAAAAATACTACCAACTATGGTCTTGATCCAACAAATAACAAAATACCCTTAATTTTCAAAGTATTTCCTACCACTGAATTTGCTATGCTATGGTGATACAGAACCCTTGACACTAAAATTGTTGCTTTTAACGGTTAACAGCGAAGATTAGATGATTTCATGGTTATGTCAAATGTATTAACCTACAAGCATTTCAGGACTGGATCTCTTCAGTGCATATACAATCCATGTTCATGGCCAGCGGTTTGAGGACTGTTTCTTCGGAGATGTTGTTCAAGAACTGTGGCTGTGAACGCTCCCTGCCACGGACTCAGACACTGGTTCTTTTTCTACTTACACTAGTTTTAGGAATTCCATTAGCTTTACTCCTGATTTGCACTAATGCAAAACACTCATGCAAATGCTCTTTTAAAAGAATCAAATTATTAGCTACTGGCCGTACAGTAGCTTTGGACCAAACTTTGCTTTGTATTTGTGTACACCAGGAGTGACACAGAGTTTAGAAATTTTATAGAAATGAAAGCTTCCCTCAAATGCCAGTAATAGGAGTGATTCAGAGCCACAACCTTGGACTACTTATAATATTGTGTTTTCATATTCAGGAGAGTTTTCAGGAGAAACACATGCTGCAGGAGAATACCAGATAAATGACTACTTCAGTATCTCATCTTAGACCCAGAAGAGCTACTTCTAGCTTCCTTCTCTGTAACTGTTGAGTCTTTGACTTTGCATTAAGGTCTTAAACATTGTTATTTTCATTTACTCCATGGAACCATGCATTTATCAGTTATTTAGATGCCATGACTTCACATAGAGCTGGTTGGAGAGGGGTTTGTTCCTTTATCCTGCAGCCTTGAGAGAGACGCTGACTATATGGTATGAAAAAACAACTGAAAGAAGGGGAAACAGAGCAAAATAACTGAAGTGTTGATGATGTCTTTGGGGGTTGGGCATGGCCTGGATTTGGAAAGGCTATAGCATGTGTTCCCACATCTGTCCCAGACATTCTTGTATAATTTCTTTTTTTATGTCTGCTTCCTTAATAGTGATCAAGGGCAGAAATATTTCTTTGCTTCATGAGGATATTGCAAGGATATATATAACAATATATCTGAAGAGCTCCTACTCTGCTTGGGTGGCTGCTCTCAATAAATACATCCTTCAGCCTACCACCTGGGTGACAAAGCTGTACTGTTTAACTGAATGTGGTTGTACATATAACATTCCTATTGATAAAAAAGCACAAATTATAAAATATGCAGACAGAATAGGTCTTGGTATTAGAGTTTCTGACTGTCAACTGGAAGACACAATATAAATCTCAGTTTCCACCCATCTTCCATTATTTTCCACATTCTCTGTCCTCTTCAGATTCAGCTTTAAGACATGAGTTGGCTGCATGATTAAAGTTGAAACTGAAAGGAATCTGAAAATCATCAAAGGATTTTATTTCTCTGAATATGAGTCCCAACACAGTTGCTTCAAATACAGAAATATTAAACTGAGCCACTGAGCATCTCTTGAATTTTATTCCCATCTGTAACACAATGTAAACTATTATAAAGTTAATCTTAGTCACTTTGCATACACTGTTATACTGCAGTTTCCTATTCAGTATACCCAAGTGCCTGAGAAGTGGTAAAACTGTTGTTTGCTGTGTCACTAAGAGTTTGTAATTCCTTCCAAAAAATCAGACTGCACATGTATAAGAACTATTACTCTTCCATTTTTTAGAGTCTCAGAGATGCTCTCCTACTGGAATTTAAAAAGATTTAGACATTGCCATATTAGAATAGAGCCTCTGGTTTTGGTTACACCATAGCTATACACGCAGATTGCTGGGGTTTATTCTCTGCTTCTTCATAGTTTATTTGTTTATTCTTATGCAAAATAAACATGTCAGTTTGAGTTGCATTTTTCACTGGTCCAATGCTCACAGAGGAAAAGAAAATTGGACTTTCTAGGCTAGCGGCTTCAATCAGTAGAATGTGAATGCTAGTGTCTTTCTATTTCATAGAAGAATTAAAATTCAGAAACATTACTTTGAAATCCCAGAAAGTGCTATAAAAGTTAAATGTGCACTCAGAACAAGGAGAAACAATATCAACTTGCAGTCTGACATTCAACACTAAATTACTTTATGGTCTGTGTTTTCCAGTTATTTTTCTTTTATTTCTAAACCTTTCTGATGGTTAAAAATAGGTTGATGAAAGTCAATGTGTTAATGTATTTTCCTGTATTGCTGGGGATGAATCACACCAAAACTCATTATTTTTTGTAGACAACTTAACTTCCTCTCCCATTCATCACTCGCACTCAGGCTGAATATTTTCCATTATTACAATAATTATTATATAGACAACACTCACAATTCTTAACAATGGATATGTTGTTCATCAAATAGAAATGATATAATGGACCTGCCTGTGCCTCATGGCTGCTATGCTGCCACTATGAAATGGCATTTATAAAAGTACAGCCAGAGCAAATCAACCCTGCCCATTCATCACTCGCACTCAGGCTGAATATTTTCCATTATTACAATAATTATTATATAGACAACACTCACAATTCTTAACAATGGATATGTTGTTCATCAAATAGAAATGATATAATGGACCTGCCTGTGCCTCATGGCTGCTATGCTGCCACTATGAAATGGCATTTATAAAAGTACAGCCAGAGCAAATCAACCTTCTGTTTGGGGTGTACTTGGCATTTACAGGCAGCTATACACCACACCACTGATTGGTACAGCTGCAGTCATCAACCCAATACTAAATATCCCTCTGATTTAGTCTGCCTTCAGATTTCTATATATATTGGCACACGATTCTGTAGATCACCTTTCAATTCGAACTATGCTAGGGCAAAAAGTGATGATCTCGATGTATTTGTATGACCTGAATTGAAGCTCTCGGTAAGTTAAATGACAATTAGAGTTACTGTTTATGACAATAACTATGATATAAATGATAAATTTATAGTGCTTTCACCATTACTATATCCTCAAACATTGTATTACATTAGAGTTACAGACAGATGATCAGTTATACCATGCTGAACAAAATGCTGTGGTGCATTGTAATTATTCAGTGTTTCAGAAAAATAAATGTTTTTCAAAACATACTGTTCACTGAAGCTATAGAGCATAGTGTATTTATTTTGCTTTCAGTAATGTCATATGAAAAATTAGAATGATTTTGCCAGAGGGATGAGCTTCCTGTAGAGAGCTCTAATTTAACTGAAAGTCTTAAACATTTCATTATCAGGTTGTGTTCACAAAAAAAAAAATCCACTTTTAAAAGCAGTTTACTACGAATTCAGATTTTTTAAAAAAACTTTATAATAATATATGTATATGGTAGAATGAAACAGTCTGTTTATTTCAAAGTCACGTAAAGATTCACCTAAAGATCAGTAAACAATGAAGCTGCAGAAATTTCTCTTTGCTGTCTCCTTCATGAGTGGTAAATACATAAAAAACATTATTTTCATGGGGGTTTAATGTCAGGTATGAATTTAGACTAGTATATCCCTGTCTGCATTCTATATTTATCAATATTGGTGTATTCAGAATTCAGTGGTTTTTTTTTTTCAATTTCCATTTTTGAGGAAACAATTATTCTCATTTACACAAATGCAGTTCTCTTAGTCCAGCTTCTCTCAGTTACAACTGAGAATGGAGTGATATTTAGAATGGAGTGATATTTGGTTTTGAAATTTTCTTTTGGAGGGGCAAGAGGGACATGTCATGAGATGCAAGCATACAGTTCTTGTAGAAGTTACAGTGTGTGTCTGAAGAATCACTCTCTCTGTATTACTTAGTTTCTAGTCTCCTTAAGAGTATAAATTACTACAGCAAACATGTCAAACAAATTCTATATAAAACACTGTTCTATTGTCAAAACAATTAGATTCCAAGCACAACTCTTAATTTAGATTAAAAGAAAACTGACATAACTTATTAGTGTTAAAATGTCTTTTGTACTTCCAAATAAAAAAAAGCTTTAATGCTCTGTCTTCTGCAGAGGAGGAGTGAAGTCACCCATACCTCGTGCAGGAGGAGGCCCATTGGCTGCTGCTAAGATACCCATGGCCTGATCTTCCCTTTAACAAGGTGAATCTCTGCCAAGATCAAGCTCAACAGAGTGGATCCAAGACAGACCCAGACTCTCCAGTCCCATTGTCTATATGTCAATGGAGGATTTATACATGAAATTCTGTTCTGCCTCCTATCTCTTCTCCATTACTTCTCTTTCTTCAACCAAAATATCCCCCATTAATGAAAGAACACAGGATAGACTGGGTTCAGACCAGTCATCGTTGCTACATCAAAGAAACAGCAAATACACAGCACTCTGTGGTATCCTAGTTGCCACTCAAGTGGCAAGAAAAACTGAGTCAAGGGAGAGAAACTCATCAAGATTAGGGTCTCGGCTCTGTCAAGTGGAGCTACATAATAGAAACCTTAAGACTAGTATGAATGAAATATGAGTGGGAATTTATGTATGTAGGACTCCCAGAATGAATAGTGGAGGAAGGAAAAGGAGATTCATGGCACATAGGTTTGCAGGTCAGCAAGATCCCAACATATTTACATGTGGCTTCTCTGACACTTAGCTCAGGAAAGGGAAAGCAGCCTAAAAAAGACACACTTCAGCAAACGACTGACTAAACCAAAGTGCAGCCTGAAACCATAAAGAGACAATGGCAAGAAGATAAAGAACAGGACTGAGGCCATAATACCCTGAGATAAGGGAAAAAAGGTCAGAGAGTAACCCAGCAACATTTTCCAGTGACTCACAGGAATGGAGTAGAAAAACAAAAGATCACAAACACTATCAGCTTCTAAAAGTGTGCAAAAGGCAGCTCTAAGACCATCACGAAGTTGCCAGCTTAAGAACCCAGAGGATAAGAAGAAGACCCAATAGCTGGCATCCGTTGCTCCCTGGTCATACCACTTGCATACACACATCCTGGTGCTTAGGAGAACATGGGTTTGAGAGAATGGGTTTATTTAGAAAGCACAGCAAAGAAAGAACACTAATCCAAAAGAAAAGTTACTCTTAACTGAGGACCCCCAACCTGCTGCCTCTGTTGGGGCTCCCTGAAGAGGCTCTTCTGATACAGATCTGCACTGCCCTGGGGGTCTACCCTTGCTTGATGAAGCCTTGGCTGGTCTTCAGCAATGCGACCGCTAAGGGACTAGAGTCCAATTCAGAAAATAATGGAAATATTGGGATAATTTAAACACTGACAGCATGTTAGGAATGAGCAAAGGCTGTGGTTATGCATTGGATGGCAATGGTACTTAGGGTCATATACAAACAAGAACAGAAAGTTTTTGTGACTCACAGTAAGCAACCACCACTGTTTAAGTAAAAAGTCAAGCCTTCTTAATGAGAATGACTGAAGACTTCAAAATACCACTCTGTCATATAGGATACAGTGAGATCTTTATTTGATGTGTTCTGATGGGAGTCACTCTGTCAGATAATCATCCTCTATACCCTGGGGGTAATTTTACAGTTCTGATACTATGTGATTATTCAAATATAAAGTCAAATTTACTCACTATTATCTCATTTGTGAGAGTCATGTAACCTGAAAACTAAGGTAACTGAATACAAACTGCTGGCCAGTGCTGTGCCGTTCTCATCTCCTGTATGTATCTATTTTTCACCTGTATATGTATAATTCTCCTTTTAAGAAAAGTTTTGGGAAATTATGCTCTTCATAATGTAAGTAGGTAAGGTAAATCCATGATATTATCTTGGAATTAACACGTTCATGTTCTAATTCAAGCTGAACTAAATTTTTCAGTCACATATTGAGTTTTCAGATAGGCAGATTCATTATCATTGAAGTTATTTAAAAACTAATTTAAAATTTTTGGCATTGTTTTAGCTGGAAAAAATGAAGTAATTCTTTATCTTATATTATTATCAGTTATTTCTTTATCTTTTTTCAAAATAAACAGCTTTTTAATTTCAAAAGGATTTTTCAATCCTAAATTTTTAATTCGACGTAATATTTAATTTGAAACTGAAGCAACTTTATTTCCCATTTTTTCAGGAAGAAAAGTTTATTTCATAAGAAATCCAACTTCTGTTTTTATGCTAACATAGATGTAGGCACAGGGGAAAGGGCAGAGCCATGCCAAAAGATGGTAGTGATGTAGAGTTTGCTAGTCTGTTTTTTGGTTTTTTGTTTTGTTTTGGTTTTTTTCCCCAAAAAAAGAATGCTGCTTTTTAGGGGGGGTTTTGCTTGTTTCTCACATTTTCCATCCTTTCATGGACATTCTTACAACCAACAAGAGCAATTTGGTATCACTAGGAAGTATTAGGGTAGAACACAGATTTTAAATTACAGTGTAACTAGATCTGTTTGCAAGTTCTTAATGGTATCTTCTGAGATGGAAATAGATGCTCTATTATTTAATCAAATAAATAAATACTGCTGCAGAAATTTGACTAGATGTGCAAGTTAACTAATTTTAAAAAAAATATTTTATACAACAGCTTCTAAGCAAGAGGTATTGGTTTTTCTACAGGGAATAGTAACCTATTCACAGAGATTAAGAAACTCTTGATTTCTTATGAGACATCAAAATATTTTCCCTTCATAGAGTTGTCAGAACTATAGAATTCTAACTACTGGAATGATTTTATTTGAGCCAACATTTGTTATGCTTCTCTTGTAGAGGTTAACCTGATGTTTGTACAAATTTCTGACATATAGCACGTCCATAGCTGTAGGACCACAGTAGAAAGTATGTGGAGCAGATTTGTTTGATTATTGGCCGGTTTCAACAGTCAATAATCTGAAGCACAGATGAAAATGCATAAAATCATAGTATTTTTTTTCATCAAATTTTGAACATATTTAGAGCAATAAAGAAAAGAGCGTGGATAGCAGTATGCATGTCTGCAGGGAAGAACTGTCATGCACACAAAGTCTCCCTTTTGGTTTTACCTTGTTTTGGACTTAGAGTCAATGTGCCAATTTTTAGCTGTTTAAAGGTAAGCATCTTGCCTTGGTAGCTCTCTACGAATTTAGAGTAGTTAATGAATGAAGAGAGGCAGGCTCCTCTTAGGATGGTTCATCTCAACTGACACCTATTTGGAATGAGATGAATCACGTCCCTTGGGGTACCCTTCTTTCACTTGTGGTTAGAAAAGGAGCCCAGAATACAAGCTTAGGTATTTACTTTTCAGACACCTAAAAATATGTTCATTGATACCCCCATTTGTCATCTAAAATTATAAATCTATCCTAGAAACAGAAATGGACTTTTTTTTCCTCAATTTAGCAAACTGGCAGCTGTACCTTATCAACAACGAGAAGAATGAACTGAAAGATAGTGTACCTCAAGTGAAGGGGATTAATAGGGCATCATCAGAGACTGAGTTATAGTTCTGCTTCTGCTACAGCCATCCTGGTGACCACCACAGCCAAGCCAATCAGCCTCTTTGTGCCTCAGTTTCTTTATGTGTTAAAAAAGGCGTGGTGGAAAGATAACGGTATTGTACATTAACTTTGAGATTTGCAAGCAACAAGTGCTATTATTAAAGCTAAGTGTGTTTGTGCATCAGAAATCTTGCTGACATTAATAGAGTTGTAGGAGATAGTACTTGTGAAGCATTAAGGGCTGGGTATCAACACTTAAACTTTCATATCCCTATAACTGATTCATAAAGGATTTTAGTGAAAAATGTTAGGATTAGACAACTTTAAGAAGTACAGGTTGCATATCTGCTAGACAAATGACAGATGCTAAAAGTTACCAGGTAGCAATGATTGCCATTTTTAACAGTAAAGTTGAAAAAATGCAGGATTTATGTTTTCAATAAATATTTGTTCTTTCAATAGCCTTGTGAATAAACGATGCAGGATTAGGCCTACAATTATGTCATTCTCTGTAGGGTTCTCTAAAAGAAATTTGAATGCACAATTACTGAAGCTATACTGTATATTCAAGATGTGATGGTGATTATCTGGCAGCTACATATCTAATCAGCTTACACAGGTACTCACATACGACTGTAAAAACAGGCCCTATTGCTTTTACTGTAACTGTTATTTATATAATAATAAGCTTTTTTTATTATATTATAATAAGCTTTTGGAACTCAAGTCATAGCTTAAGAACTTGATATAAGAAACAGCATCCAGGCAAAAATAGAAAAAACAATCTGTGAAGACCAAGAACTAATCAACTCTATGCCAGATAGGGTAGGAGAGAAGCCACAGGAAAGGAGGAAAGTACTAAAATAGTAACACAGGTATGTTCCTGTTTGACTGTTCCATACTGGTGGGTCTTCCTATTGCCATCAAATTCTGATTCAAAAGTTGGACTTACATTATTCCCAGGAGACATAAGGAACACTTTTTTGACATGTGCATGAGTTCCTTCTTCACAGCAGCTTTGCAATAATAATTTCAATAGCAAATCCCTTGCAGCTCCAGGTTTTTGGAGGGAACTTATATGATAAATGTGTGGTTCTTTTTTATTGGTTTTAATAGAACTAGAAAAACTACTTAGTATTATCATAGGCAAAAACAGCTTAAATTGTGAATGCTAGCAGGAGGCAGATAATTGGATGCATGTGTGTGTGTATGAATGTTTGAAATTGAACTTTTGAACTCTCAGGCAGAAGTGGCTACTTGCTAACTGCAACCAGTATGATCTGGTTTGAAATACTGGTAACACCTGGACTAAAGGAAAGTGACGCTTTCTGAGTCCTCCAGTTAATAATGAGAAATGAGACACAACCGCCAGCTAGCAGACTGATCGTGTGATGTGCTTCTGCACATAGACAATTTTGATTGAGGAAACCAGGGGGCTAGTGGGTCCAGAAAGAAGAGGAGGTGCTTAAAAGGAGGGCTCCCAAGAAGGAGTGGCCTTGGAAAGAAAGGGGCCGAGGTGCTTAAAAGGAGGGCTCCCAAGAAGAAGTGGCCTTGGAAAGAAAGGGGTCTGGAAAGAAGAAGGTGAAGATCCTGGCTGGAGGAGAGATCTGGGAAGTGGGGCAGGCCCTGGAGATCCAGGAGATGGATCAAGACGAGTGCCAGGGGCTACCCAGGGACCATGGCAGGGGATGTCCGAGATGGGCACCTGCTAGCAGTGACACAACAGGAGCCAACACAATGTCCTCCCCGACCATCCCAGGCAGCGGGTACTGGCAGGGAAGGTGGGACCTCCTGAACGTGGCGCTGGGCTGGGAGCAAGCGAGTGTGAGAACAGGGCAGGACAAGGACTCTGCTCTCCTTTGGTATCAAACAAAACTCCGTACCCAGGTCCCCTGCAGGCAGGCATTCATGGTCTCGCATGTGACAAGTAGAGGGCAACTAAGGATAAACCAGTCAGAACAACCAATCATGTTACATTCACTGCCTGCTGGCTTTAGCAATCCAATTTATTTTTATTTATTTATTTATTTATTTAAAATCCTTGACGATAAGGGCAAATTCAAGCTAGCTTTGGCATGTATACTGATCAGCAGCAGCTTCTATTTCTTCTCATTATCTACACTAAAACAAATGACCTCTTACCAGCCAGTCGTTGTATACTTGTGTGTTTCTTATGAAAAGAAATTAACATACTGGATTCACCATGTAAACATCGGGAAGACAAACAAAACAAGTGTATGATACCACATTCCTTTACTAATAACTATAGCTCTGGAAATATTATTCATGCCCTTCCAGGGAAAGCAGTTTCCCCAAGGGAGAAGCCGATCTTACCCCAGGAATGACAACAGCCACAAGAAGGCCCTGCTTGCAGCTGATGACAAGCAAAAGGAGGACAGGGCTGGTAGTTTCAGCGCTCATTTTCAAATCTCCTGAAGGCACTTTGGAGCTTTTCTGCTGAAAGTAATGGAGTACATCAAAACTCATAGAGAATAATACAGCCTATGAGATGTGGTTTAAGACTCCTTGGGTTAAAGGATGAGGAGTTGGGCTTGATGAAACTGTAGCTAGGTAGGGGCAGGGAAGGTGCTGGAAGGATGCGTCGCCAGCCTGAGTGCTGTATGCCGATGGTGTGGTGCAAGCACCCATCCTGCTGTTTCTGCTGCTGTGCAGCAATCAACAATCGCTGCCTATACAGGCAACCTCTTGCCCTGTAGCAACAACAGTAATAAGCCTGTCTATTTTGATGCTCTCAGTGTCAAATTAGCAACTACACACTAGCCCTACAACAACCTGTGCCCCTAGTTCTTAAAACTTGGGTGTCATAATTACACATCACCCACATTTAAGCACCGAACCGCTACTGAATTCTCAGCACTGCATCCTCACTTTAGCTTCACTGGGTATTGAAATGGACTATTCTCCTTCAAAAACATGCCCCAAGTGAGATATTGAGCATTATTTTTAAACTGCCAAATATAAGTGTTAAACTGACATTTCAACTCTGTAGACTCAAGCTCAAATGTGTATTATGGGTCAACAAGGACAAAGGAGTTTGATCATTTCACTATTTAATCTTTTAAGACTGCTTTCATTTCACCAAAGTTATTGTACAGGTCAAAATCTTTTTCTCAGGACTGATATATTAAAATTATTAGTGTCAAACAATGTAAGAGAGTAAAACAGTCATCTCTGCTTTACATCAAACCACTAAATATTTTTTCCCAGGCAAAAGGAGGAAAAATAGGTGTTGTATTTAACTGAATAAAAACTACATATTTTCTTTCTTCTAGAGAAAATTTAAGAAAAAACTCAAAACTGAACAATTACATCTGTGAAATACTGTGAATCAGTTATGTAATGGTAGGTGTAAATAAGGTAAAAATATACGCAAGCAGTAAAAAATGCCAGTTGAAACTATAAATCCCACAAACATACTGAATACAATAAAAGAGTAAAGCACAAATTATATTGTATGCTTTAGTCTTGAAAGAGTTTGAGAAATGCTCCTTGGGTAAAAAGTATCCAAGGAATTGCTAAATTGCCTATCAACTCATCACCATTTCAAAGGCATTTCTTTATCTTCACCAAAACTAATAATTATTTTCTCTAAAAGTAATGAACCAGATTCATATAATTTGATTACTTTTTACAGATGACAATAAATAGTCTTGAATGTATACAACAAATTTTAAAGAAAATAATAAAAAGCCCAGACACTTTTCCCAGTTCATTCCAAAGGCTCAGAGGCAATAGAAATATAATTGCCAATTGTATCTTTTCTTTGCCAATTGCCTGGAGGCCTGTAGGACCACTCCTAATCATACTGTATATCTCTTTCTTCACAGGCAAATGAAAAGAACTGAACCCAAATGCATCCTGAAGACCTGTAAATGCAAACTGCAGATGGAAACTTGGTTTCATTCACATATGCACCTCTTCAAAGCATGTGCTTTTACAAATTGAAATTCATCAAACTGAGCATGACTTTACTTGTTCTTCCACTGAATTCAGTGACAGTTGAGAACCAGGCATGATGTCCAAATTGCAATTCTAGTATTAATGCTCACATTCTACCTATGGATGATGCTACCGGGAAGACAGGCTCAAACAAGCAAAAGGAGATATTGCATCATACAACATATAGTTACTCTGTGGAAGGCCATTATGCTTGAAGTCTAAGGGTAGACTAGACAAGAGCATGCAGGAAAAACTCCCCATGGATTACTAAGTAGAAGATACCATGCTGTACACTTGCCTAGGGAGTTCCTGAGTCATACAGTCTATGTCATAGTCGTATATATGACTATATATGTGTATGTGTGTGATACAGACACATACATACATACATCTATACATATATCACAGATATATACATTTAATTTACTTTTTCTGGGACATGCTAGATGGTTTGTCTGATCAAATAGAGATACTCTTGTGTTTTTTTACTTGTTTTGCTTTCTGAAGTACATGACACAATCAGGTCATCACTACCAGCTTTTGCAGGAATAACAATTGTTTGCAGTATTGTTCATTATGACAGTCATTGTATTGGTGGTGGTGTTGTCCAATGCCTTTTTGCTAATGTACTTTGTAAGTGCACACATGCTGATATAAACCCCATGAGCTAAAGCAATACTTTGTTGACATAGTCATGATTTCTACTAAGAGAGATAGCTATGTCCACGGAGCTATAGCAGTAAACTTGTTTAAGGATGCTCTAGAATAATCTATCTCACTTTGAGAAAATAGCTAGTTAAATTTCACCTGTAAACACATCAAAGCACTTAGGTGCAATAATTTAGTTTCATGTGTTTTTATGCTGCTGAAATCGAGGAAGCTGTGTGATGACCTCAGTTCACAAATTTAAAGCCAGCAAACACAGAAATCCTTGTATCACCTGTGGGGCTTAGTAAGTCTTCGCCTCTAAACAATGCATATTACTTCCCAAGATATATGATTAAGCATAGTGAATTAGAAATTCTTAGTGTGAAGCATTAACAAATATAGGTAACAGGCCTTTATAGATCCCTTGCAAAAGCATTCCTGTATAAACACACTCGAATTTTGGGATGCGGGGGGTTGTCCATTAGGTGGCACCAAATTTTTCCATATGTATGGAAACTATAGGTGACAGAGAGAAACGTTTATCTGCTAATAGCTGTCAGGTGCTTTCCCAGCCAGTCTCCATTCAGTGACAGAACCTCTGAGATGGCATTGCAGTGTGCATCACTGGTGAGCATTCATCCAGACTGGGAAGCGTGTGCTTCAGCCCATGTTTAGCTAACCACTTGTCTGGTGTAAAGTTGGTTTTATCATATCTACCAGTCTGTCTGCATCATACTCAACAAGGGGCACTTGAAGATATTTTCAGTTCTTTCTTTGGATCTTCATTCTTTCCTAAACAGGGGGAAGTGTTTTTCTTATCTTATGTTCTCTACAGCTACTCAGTCAGAAGAAAGCCCCTACTTTTCAACTAATCAGTCAGCTTCCACTGTGCGAATTGCAGAGCTATTACTGAGATAGGCTGATACTTCTAAGAATAGTACAGTGATCTGTGAATAAGAAGATGAAAGATTGTCTTTTCTTTCTTTAGTATTTTCTAAGACTAAAACCGTTTCTACTTCCCCATTAGCACCAGTCATAAAAGTCCTTGCCTAGAATTTTGCTTCCTTTTATCCTTTCTTTCACACACATCTCAGGAACTCTCAGTTCTCTCTAATCAGTCACTTCAGACCCATTTGGAAAGTATAATCAGTAAAGGTAATACAAACCTTTGCTTTATTTAGACATAAGTCAATGCTTATTTCTATTCAGCAGTCCCAAAACTGTCTGTATGAGCAGCAAATGTATGAATGATACGGATTGATTCTACTTCACCCACACTATGACAGAACCAATTTAGCAAGCTCCGTGCTCACACAGTGATGAACATCGCCTGGAATGACTCATTTCCTTTGACTGTGTCATCTTAAAGGTTAACTTCATGGGGTTCTGTTCAGCACATTATCTAGTAACTAAGAAATAATCAAATCTTCTATTCATTGAGGTGACTGGTCAGTACTGCTAAATGGCACTGTCATTGCACTTGGGCAGGTAAATTGTACTCATCTTTCCCATGCAAACAGATTCTAACGATGAACTTGTAGGATGAACATGAACAATGTACATGGGAGTTTGCTTTTCACCACACTGATTTCCACACAGTTCTAGAAATTCTTTGCTCTAGCACTAACCAGATCATCCTAATGTCCTCTTTACCTCCTGCCTGCTCTTTTTCACCTTGTTCCTGCCATAAGGTAGCTAACGTGCAGCCTAAACCTCCAACATAGGACTGCTCCATATTGACTGTGCATTTCTAATCTGCTCTGCCTGCACAGAAGCAGTGTATAAGCTCATAGGCCTGGGCTAAGGCAACCTTGGTGCTGTTGTACAAAACAGCAGTTGTTAGGAGTCTCCTCCCGGCTCTGATGAGAAGTGCTCAGAAAGAGGGATTACCTGAGACCCCAC
Source organism: Aptenodytes forsteri (assembly GCF_000699145.1). NCBI lineage: Eukaryota > Metazoa > Chordata > Aves > Sphenisciformes > Spheniscidae > Aptenodytes > Aptenodytes forsteri. Next base: position 5,063,269 of record NW_008796041.1, on the reverse strand, counting down.
AGTGCTTCTGAAAACTGAACCCTCATAGAACAACAGGGCCTCTGTGCAGCACCAGAACCAACCCTGCTTGTCTGGGTATCTTTGAAGGATGTTCCAGACATGCCTTCTCCTGACCTGAGATGGTTTGGGATGGGAAGGGAGCAGAAAGGTAGCACATGAGCAAGTAAGAAGAATCCAAACCTCTTCCCTGTGCCTTAACTGCCAGTTTCTTTTTGTAGATGTATATCTCTGGCTCTCTACTCTATCCCTGCTGGCCTTTTAGGAATAAATTTATGGAAAGAAAAAAAAAAAACCAAAAGAAAATCTTTCACACTTCCACAGACTAAGGAACAACTATAGTACATGCACTACTGCTGGATGATCGTACGGTTCTTTCTCATCAGACAAATTACTTGTATCATCTTTAAGGCCTTATGGACTTTTAAAGACTTAATACTTCCAGTTATTAGCATGTCCTTTTGGTTTGGCAGCAATGAGTCCCCAGGGAAAGGTCCCTTATAGTCACAACTTATAGGTATATCCATAATATTACATAGGTAGGTGGATAAAGCTCTTTTTAGATCAAAGAATGTTATTATTAAATCAAATTATTAATATATTTCAGTGGGATTCTTCTTGGAATTCAGAAGTAGACATAGAGCTGCAGTCTCATTACTCTGTATCTTTGTACATTATTAGCAAACTTCATCACCAAAAATGCAAAGTATTTTCTCTGTATTTCCCTAATATCCGAAGGCAGACACTTTTTACACACCTTTTTCATGTGAGATCTTATTATTACTCAAACTGTTCAAATTCAATTCAAGACCTAAATGAAAGTGTAGTCATTCCGCATGTTCTATTTTGGACTGACAGTGCCCACATCCAAAGAGAAGAAGGATTAACATGTTATAAACACATGAATAAGGTACTTCTTAATTTGCAAATCTTTGTCACATAGCAATACGCTAATGAGCAATCCCTTCTGTGAAAGTCAATGTAAGACCCAAAATTTAAAGAAAATTCAGGTGGAATGAGAATCACAGTCCTATAATGACTGGAGTGCTTTACAGTTTCATGGGAAATAATTTTTAAGAAAGTGACTGTTTCATAACTAGGTGGTTTGGGGAATAACAGGAACATGTGCAATAATGCCAGGAAAAAAAAAGTGCAATGAGATCATCAAGCAAGAAAAAGTAACTGTGCTGAACTTCTGCAATTCCATGTCAGTTGGAGGAGAAACTGCTCAGCACCTCTGACTTTTCCTTGGCACTTTGCAACATACATTCCTAGGAAAACAGCAGATAAGAACTTATGAAGAGGATTGACTTGAGGTGTTGAAGAGGCCAATCACTGAATAGAAGTGTATGCCCAAAAGCAAAGGCTGCAAAATCACAACTCTTGCTTTAATTGTACATCACACGGCAATACTTAATGACACATGCCAATGTCACAGTAGTCACTTCCGGACTTTCTAAAAATTAATGAATTTTTGCTTCACAATGAACTTTTAATAAAGTCTTATTACAGTGTTAAGCTTCCTAAAGTCTTAATGGAAATTCCCTCATTTTTATGAAATGTAAATATATATTAAAGTGTAATATATTTTCAATATTTACCCAATATCAAATTTAAATCTATAGATAATACACTTCCACCTAGTTACCCTGTATAGAGCCCTCAGAATTAGTCCTGTGGATGCCCTAGCGTATAAAGAATTGTTTTCAGACCATTTATTTTGATTTACTTTAACATAACTGACACCCAAACCTTCTCACTGCTAACACTTAGTGTGTGTCCTATGTGTGGTTGCCATTTGTTATGCTAATAATGCACAAAGAAGAGAATAGTGAGCAATTAATTTTCATGTAATCGGTGTTGTGAAAGATGGCAGCCAAAATAAAAGTATATGAATGTTAAAAAAAACCCTCACCAGTATCCTTAGAAAAAAAGACAAAAAATTTTACAGTTGAACAACATAAAACCAGACTTCACAGTGTAAATTTTTGCCACTATCAGGTTCGGGGGACTACCTGCTACTTGCTGGGAATGACATTATAACATTCTTCATAGCTATAAATCATGAAGGGATGTTGCGCCTCTGAGAAAGCCATGGCCACAATCAGCATGGAAAATAACAACTCACTGTTTTATCTAGGTTGTTCTTCCAGTGAACATTTTAATGTATCTGTTCCCCTGTTCAGTCTTAAGCGTTCGCTATATTATATGGCATTCTGTTTCAGGTGAATTATTAATCTTAGCCTGCAACTGTGCAGTTCAGTACAAAGGGCAATATAGTTCAGATCAACTATAATTCAGCTAAGACACGTCAATTGGCAATGTTTTGTTTGTTTTTCATGCAAGATGTGTATTTAGAGAAGGTAAGGATGTTACGGCATCCCTTGGAAAGAATAGCACATAATTTACTGCACCTGTACTATCTGTCATGATAGCTGAAAGCAATGGAATAAATTGCAGGAAATTTAACACAGATATACAGGGAAATATGCAAGAGTTCGGGCCTTAACAACATTATTTGAATGCTTTTGAATCTGTTGGTATGATCATATTTTTAATGAAGACTACGTCACCTTTTAGACTTTCAAAACAGACAAGATATCCTTTCATGCTTTTCTCCAAGTACTATGGAGAAAAGTATTAAAGAATGGTTAGACAGTGTTGAAATTAATATTGTGTCATGAATAATCAATAGTGGATGCTAAATTCTGCACTAAGGGGTTTAAATGGGGATCCAAAGGCTTTCATGGTATTTGCCCAGGACCTGGCTGCAGAATTTTCTTCTGTATCCTCACATTAGATACCAAGGACAACAGGAAGCCTTCTCACAGGAATGCAACATACTAGTTAAAGGTAAGCTGACAGTCAGTGAAGAACAATTCAACATTTAACTATTTTATTTTTATTATTTGTTTTATTTATTTATTATGTATGCATTTTATTAAGACTGGAATGGAATTCTACATATTACATTATTTCTAAAGTGTTCATAAACACCACTAGTGTAATGCAACGATCCAGATTTTATCTTTCTTTTCCACTCCCTGCTACTGAGGTATTTAATTGATCGTATGCACACATCATCACAATGAATTTAAAGAGAGTGCTCCTTTACTGGAAAACTTACAGCTGAGGGCCTAGATATTGTAATTTTGTCTCAGGTTGAACTGACTGGTATATGCCAGTGGAGATCTGGCCTCACAATAGCAGCTGCAAAATTATGTATAAACAAAGATGGGACTAATTATAATTGAAAACTGTTGCTTTAAAAATCCTTTTCGATGCAATAAAAATCAAGACAAAAAAGTAGAACTTTCCAAGAAAGTGCCTTAACTATCACACTAAATAATAGCTTAGTGTTTATCATTTGGAAGACAGACCAGCTGCAAAACAGAAAGCAAGATGCAATTCAAAATAAAATGGACCCAACTGTCCATTTTTAATGGAATTTAATAGTAAGCAGCTCCATTTCAAACACAGCTCTTCTTAGAAGCAGAAGTATCTGAGCAACTGAACATCAACCGTGTTAGGAAAGGCCCAGAACCAAGGTTTCCTATTCCCTTGGCAGTACCGAACTGCTACGTTTTCACATAAAAGCAGTCAGGATCAGCCCCACCATATATGTGATGACTTGGAAATGTTCTTAAAATCTACATGTTTCAAATGCACTGTGAACCACTATGCATACGCTGTGACCTTTCAGAGACTTAAGCAGAGCTCAGACCCTGGAGAACTTAGGTGCTATCTGCCCACGTTTGCCAGACACCGAGATCAGCAGTCTGAAATCTCTTTGCCTTCAGTTTTTTTACACTTTATATCCTAGTTTGCTTCTGCTGTTACACCCAAGAAGAGGAAATTTCAGTACAAGTTGACCTAAAAATGCTCATTCTACCATGTATTATTCGTGAAATCTGATCTCCAATATCTAAAGTAAATAGCTATTACTGTCAGATTATTCGTATCTTACTGAGTTGAATGTAATTATCTGCAAAGCCTTGTATTTTGTAATCAGTTAGTACTCTACCCCCACAACCATCCAAATTGAGACTAATTCCATTTTTCCAGAAATTATAAGATTTAACTACCTAACAAAAACAGTTTGAAAAGTTACCTAGAACATATTAATGTACCTATAAGGTAATTTCAGAAGTTTTCATATGGACCATAAACCCCAAAGATCTTAATAGAATTCTGCTTGCTGTTGTATTTACAGAGATATCAAACAGTTTTACATTCATTTTGGATCTGAGGCACTCCCATTACAAACAATGAAAAATAATACAGATTTCAACGAGTTTTGTCTCAAATAGTTTAGGATCTTGTATAGGAAAAAAGCATAGCATATCTTCCTATTTTTCAGGCAGTATTTCAGGCACTAAGTATTTTTTAATTAGAAACAGTTCAAAGTTGGAAAAAGTCTTTTATCAGTTACTTGCACCAAGGTTTAAATGAAATCCAGAGATCCATTTTGTTTCTTTTTTATTAGGTTTTTTTTTCAAATTTTTTTTGTTTTATTGTAATGTGGAACAAAAATAAGATTTGATATTCAATTTTTGCTTGATGAAATGATTTCAAGCTTTAGTCACTAATAATATAGAAAACCTGTAGTTCAATATCTTCAATTTCAGTTACATTTTAAGTTGTATTATTGCACTACAAGTATACTTTAATGGGTTTTTTTCAGCCTTTTCATATGAAAATGTGAAGTAACTATCTAATTTTGCATGGTAAGCCTCAAATGCATACTGTAGTAAAAATGAGAAATCTGGATAAACAGTAATCATTTTTAATCAACATTTTGCTCTGTTTTCTGTCAAATGATATAATCACCTGCTCCTTTTGTCTCAAAGAAACCTGAAGATTCCCGTATGAGATTTTCCCAGCCATATCTTATGGATGATCTAATTAGGTTTTGGAATAGAACATGCTTCAAGAAATTTGAAATAAAGTCTTTATGTAGTTTTTTGAGAGTGCTCATAGGATTTTTCTTTCTTCTAAACTTCTCAAACATTTTCTGTATTAATTTACATAATATTCTGATTTTGTAATGTACTGTATTGCAAAACTGATTGCAGAAAATTATTTTTTTGTTCTTCAGGTTCCTTTAACCTTTTCAATCAAATAAGACAATCACTGTCAGATCAGATTAGGTCAGAGCACAGTACAGCCTAGTTCAGCATCTCCTCTGAAAACAGTTGATATCAGGTGTTTCAGAAGTTGTTTAGAAAACCTTGGAAAATTCTGGAATAACTTGCTTACAAGATTTTTTTTTTTTTCTTAAGTACCTCCAGAGATTGGTTGATTTAATTTAAGCAATTTAGGAAATACCTTGTTTTTCTCGATTTCCTCTCTGTCTACTACCCAATACTTATAGAAAACACAGGCTTTATCTATGTGACCATGTCACTTTTAAAAACACTGAAGTGAAGCTCTGTGACCAAGCATTCCAAATTTGTGTCCAAGCTTTACGTATTACCATGATCAAAGTCCGTTTAAAAGACAGGTAATGTTCTACTCTGAGACAACCCACTTTCAGTAGTCCTTCTTTCTTCACAGTAAATTGTTAATAATTGTTAATAATGTTCCTTATAGTCTTGGAAGAATCAACTGTTCATACACCTATCTAGAAAATACTTTGAAATAACAAGCGATTAAAGAAAGTCTGCTTGCTGCAGTACCTAGTTTCATTGGCAGGAAAATGTGCTGTTTGTAAGCCTCTTTACTTCTGGGAAGTGTGTCTTGCAAACAGCTAACACACTGCCTCCAAGATATTCTGTGACAGTGGTTATTTGTTTACCTGACTTACAGCAGAACAAACCCTGACTGGGGACAATTCATCTTGGGCCTTGAATCTTTGCTATATTTTACATTAATACCGCACTCCGCAGAGTGGCAAGACTGGCCTAATATTCCTGGAAATCCAGATTTCAGGAATGGGATTGAAGGTTAAAATTGCTATGTGTAGATGCAAAGTGTTTTAATGCACTTTTTGGAATACAGGAGCAGGGGAAGTTGTCCATAAGGACACAGCTATATTTAACCTGTACTTCAAGATGACCCTCACTTAGATCTCACTGGATTTTTTTCACACTAAAATCACATCAAACTGCTAGTCTGCTAGTTTCAGCCCACAATAGTCTGCACAATAGGAAATGGAATTATGGTATTTTTAGCTTCCTAGTTCACTGGGAAGTCACTGTCAAACAACACAGTTCAGTTGTTATGAAAAAAAGACTTTTTCACGCCATAGTAAGATTTTTCTTCTTGGAATGCCCATGTATGTGAGCCCAATATATATTGTTCCTTAAAAACGACAAACAAAAAATTCTTGGTTTTGTTTTATGAGATGTGCTCCAGCATGCCTAATGTAGGCACTTAGCATCTAAATTTTAAGTTGTTAGTGAGCCAGTTCACCTAAGAGAAATACCTACGTTCCCTATACAGTCAACGGAGACAGGAGGGTGCTTTTGATGACTTCCACTGGTAAGAAAAATTGGCCTCAGTTTAGGTACCGAAGGATTTACATTTCTCTGGTGTCTTTGTAAATCTGCTACACAGAAGCCTGTCCTTGAAAACAGAAGACGAGAAACAGCAATACAGGCACATATTTATGATGCTCCAAGTTGAAATTCATCTCCCTTTCAGCATCCACAGCAAGTAGTTGCTACGCAAAGGGGCAGGCACAGTTTCTATGTGTCTCCCTGCTTTTGTTATTTACCTGTGTATCAGGTATAACATGATCTAGAGAATGTATCTCCTAGTTTATCTCTTACAACCCCAGACAGACTGCCTTTGTTTGACTAAAGCTGTAGCTTTACCCCTGAACATCTTGGGCCCAGTAACTAAAACCATCTCTATAGCTGAGATTCACCTCTGTGCCCACAGAGCCGGCTCTGCACGCTATATTCTTCTCACCAGTGTTGGCCACATCGGAAAAGTCACAGCCTCCTCCTTGTCACGTCTGCCAGTGAGTACTGGGAATATAGAAATAGGAAATACAACCGCATCTTCTCACAAATCTGCATCAATTTGGTTTTAATACAGTGTTACACTGTATTAAATTGTTAATGTCTGGTCTGCAACTATGTCTCGATGTAAGAGTGGACAGACCATATTAAAAATAATGAAAGAAGGAATTAAACTCTTTTATGGTCACAAATGAACCTTAATACTACTCACACTGTCAGAATATAGCAAGAACTATCCAAGAAGAGTAAGAGGGGAATGACTGACACCACATGGACAGGTGATAACTGTCAATGTCAGAGGCAGAAAATCAAAGCACCCATGATGTGTATGATCCCAGAGGAAAGCAGAGAGCTGCATGGTCCTAGCGGGAGCCGAGAGGAAAGCTTTGTGGGCAGCCTGATGACAATGCTGCCTACTGGTGTTTCTGCTGTGCTCAGAGAAACAAGGCTTCAGGCACGTTCTCTGGAAGCAATGAGGACTCTTTCCAAGAAGCACCTGGATTTTCTTCCTAACAGGAACTATCCATCAAGGTCCTGAATAATAAGAGCTGTCAAAAGCAGTGTGTCTGATAATTACTAATTGTATAGCTCCACATTAAGTACTTTACAATGACTTGTAGTGCTTTCTAATATGATCTTAGTGGAATGTTAGTGAAAGCTCGGTATAACACCAATGACATTTTTACCAGTGGTCTTCCACAATTTGTGTTATAAACCACCTGATGAATGCTTTTAGCCTGACCTTTGTGGTTCTAGTCCACTTCATTACCTCTGGAACATCTAGTGAGTGTGTCTGTATCTACTCTCTGCTTGAAGGATGCAGGTTATTTTGCTTGTCTCTATAAATTAGACTTACCTATTTAAGACTAAACAGAAACTCCCTAAAGAGATATTTTGATGTAATTATTTATTTGTTATTAAGGATCCAATTTCCTGGTGCAATTCATATGTCAGCGCTTTTCCAGCAAAACTGATTTTCAGCAACAATTAGTTGTTCAAGGTATTTTCAGAGTTCTTGATCATAATGAAGGTATAATCTATAGTAGTTTACGTGGCACATAACAGGGCTAAATGCAGGAGTGAAAAATCTGTAACTTGTGTTAGCAAGAGGCCCAGATCTTTACTGGTC